>NC_042985.1:22748642-23013642 GCF_901001165.1 Salmo trutta
GTGAAGAGAAGAGGGAGATATAGGGAAAAAATGACAGGAACCGCAAAAGAAAGTGATATACATTGAGGGAAAGGGATGAAGAGACCGCATTAGAGAGAAAAGGAGGAAGGAAAGGGGGATCAAAAGGAAAGAATGACAGAGAGGAAAGGACAGAGGAAGTTTGTTAAAGGACAGTCTTTCTCTCTCTCTCCTTCTCTCTCTCTCTTCTCTCTGTCTCTCTCTCTCTCTCTCTAACACAAGCAGCCCCACCTGCCTGCCAATCACGCTGGTTTTCCTCTGTAAGACAGCTGCTGTCAAAGCTGAAGGCCACTGGTACTCTCTGAGTCACCCTGAACTAAACCAATCTTACACTTCGGAACCATCATACAGTAACACACACATTACTCCTGTAACACACACACTGACACGCACTCATTTATTGTATCTTCAGGAGCAGCAATGATTCACTTTATGGTTCACAGAAAATGAGTGGGTATGGTCGTGTCATGTGTGAGAAAATGTAAGAGTGTGTGTGTGTGCGTGCATGCGTGCGTGCCTGTGTAGAGGAGCTAACATTCTTGTGAGGGATGATTCAGAGACTGGATGGGACAGTGACAGAGCTGGTGACGACAGGACCGGTCAGCTCAAATACAGTTTAGGAATACGGCCAAATACACAGGTCCTGACAGCTGTATAAAGTCCTGGCGCGTGTGTGCGCATGCGTGTGTGTGTGTGTGTGTGTGCCTACATGAAAAACTACTATTGTATACTATGGTATAGAGACTGTAGGATTTACTGTGGTGTTTTGGACATGACTGTAGTATACTGTAGTTTTTACAGTTTACTATAGTATAAATATGGGTGCATCACTTCATGTCTTCTTGGAATGCGACACCCAGGAACTTGGCTGTAGGATTGGTCTGAAGTGTTTGCCCTTAGAGAGTGAGGTCAACTGTTTTGTTTGTCTTTCTTGTTTTTGACAATAAGACACTCTGGGTTTTTAGCGGATTCAGTTTTACTCTCCACATGTTTGACCACGATTCAATTTCATTGATGCTTCTTTGAAGCTTTTTTGGCTCCATGGGGGAAGTTGAAAGAAGATGCACAGTAGCACAGGTCATCAGCAAACAGAGACATGGTCCTCTCTAGGATTGGGGTAATAAATATCTGAAATGTACATTACAAATAGGAGTGGACTGAGGGTGGAGCCTTGAGGAACTCCAGCCTCTGGAGAGATCCTGTCAGAAGTAGCCATTCCCACACTCACTGCTATTTCCCGCTGTTTAAAAAAAACTGTTTAAAAGCACAACCATCTGTTTTGGAAGCTTCAAGTTGGCATCCTGCAGCCTGTGCAGGAGCCTGTTGTGCCACATCTTTTCAAATGCTTTTTTGATGTCGAAGAATACAGAATTGGTTACTTGTTTCTTGTTAAAAGCTCTATGAGTGTCTACTGCCAATCTCAGAATGTTGTCAGTGGTGGAGCTGTTTTCTCAGAACCCTGCCTGGTGGATATAACCTGGAAACAGTTATAAGCCTATACCCTGTAGGGAACACAAATATGGTTATACTTGGCATGTAGGTTTCTCACCTATGGGTGGCACAAATTGGGATATCTGGGAGGGCAATGGGCAAGCTATATGCAAATAAAATACTGTGTTGTATACTGTAATACTTACCATAGTGTTTTTGCGGTCTACAGTATACTGTAGTATTTACTAGAGTATTCTACAATATAATATACAATTCTATAGTAAGAATTACACATGATTAATGGATACTACCGTGTGTAGTATAGTATTATACAGTATACTACAGTTTACTATAGAATTCTATAGTAAGCAGTGTAGTATCTTATAGTAAAATATAGTATTTTTTTATTTGTGTGTGTGTGTGTGTGTGTGTGTGTGTGGATGTGTGGATGTGTGTGTCAAGTAAGTATCAAAAGTAAATGTAATTGCTAAAATATACTTAAGTATCAAAAGTAAAATTACAAATCATTTCACATTCCTTATATTAAGCAAAGCAGATGACACCATTTTATTTATTTTTATTTATTTATGGTTATCCAGAGGCACACTCCAACACTCAGAAATCATTTACAACGATAAGTGTGTGAATTGGACCATTTTCCTGTCCTGCTAAGCACTCAAAATGTAATGAGTACTTTTGGGTGTCAGGGAAAATTTATGGAATAAAAATGCATTATTGTCTTTGGGAATGTAGTGAAGTAAAAATTATCAAAAATATAAATAGCAAAGTAAAGTACAGATACCTCCCAAAACTATTTAGGTAGTACTTTAAAGTAGTTTTACTTTACACCCCTGTCTGTGCATGCGTGTATATACAGTGGCTTCGGAAAGTATACAGACCACTTGACTTTTTCCACATTTTGTTACGTTACAGCCTTTTTCTAAAATGGCAAAAAAAATTGATCCTCAATGTTTTTCAATTTAAAAAAAATAATAAGAAGAAATACCTTATTTACAAAATTGAGCTCAGGTGCATCCTGTTTCCATTGGTCATCCTTGAGATGTTTCAACAACTTGATTGGAGTTCCCCTGTGGTAAATTCAAATGATTGGACATGATTAGGATAGGCACACACCAGTCCATATATGGTCCCGCAGTTGACAGTGAATGTCAGAGCAATGAGGTCAAATGAATTATCTGCAGAGCTCTGAGACAGGATTGTGTCGAGGCACAGATCTGGGGAATGGTACCAAAAAAGGGAGGTGACCAAGAACACGATGGTTACTCTGACAGAGCTCTAGAGTTCCTCTATGGAGATGGGAGAACCTTCCAGAAGGACAACCATCTCTGCAGCACTCCACCAATCAGGTCTTTATGGTAGGGTGGCCAGATGGAAGCCACTCCTCAGTAAAAGGCACATGACAGCCCACTTAGAGTTTGCCAAAAGGCACCTAAAGACTCTCAGACCATGAGAGACAAGATTCTCTGGTCTGATGAAACCAAGATTGAACTCTTTGGCCTGAATTCCAAGCGTCACGTCTGGAGTAAACCATGCTGTGGAGATGCTTTTCAGCTGCAGGGACAGGGATACTAGTCAGGGTTGAGGGAAAGATGAAGGGAGCAAAGTACAGAGGAGATCCTTGATGAAAACCTGCTCCAGAGCACTTAGGACCTCAGACTGGGGCGAAGGTTCACCTTCCAACAGGACAACGATCTGAACATCTCTGGAGAGACCTGAAAATAACTGTGCCACAACGCTCCGCATCCAACCTGACAGAGCTTGAAAGGATCTGCAGAGAAAAATGGGAGAAACTTCCCAAATGTTTTATTTTATTTTATTTTACCTTTATTTAACTAGGCATGTCAGTTCCAAATTCTTATTTCCAATGACGGCCTAGAAACAGTGGGTTAACTTGTAAAGGTGTGCCAAGCTTGTAGCGTCATACCCAAGAAGACATAAGGCTGTAATCTCTGCTATATGTGCTTCATCAAAGTACTTAGAAAGGGTCTGAATACTTATGTAAATGTGATATTTCAGTTGTTGTTTTTTTATAAATTAGCACAAAATTCTAAAAGCCTGTTTTCGCTTCGTCATTATGGGTTATTGTGTGTAGATGGATGAGGAAATAAACTATGTAATCAACTTCAGAATAAGTCTGTAACCTAACAAAATGTGGAAAAAGTCAAGGGGTCTGAATACTTTTCGAAGGCACTGTATGTGTGCTTTATGACCATGGGTAACTCCTCAATCCTAATGCATGTACGTGTTATGTTGTATGTTGTACCTTAATCAGAGCATATTTACCCACACACTATGAGTGAGCCATTTGTGTAGCATGTCTGACTATCAGAAGGGAATTGGTCTGTGCTTCATAAGCATGTCTACGCATGCCTGTTTCCTTTGCCTTCTCTCAGACAATGCTGCCTCTCCTTTCTCATTAAGACAGAAAAAAACAAATGTCCTGAAGAGGTAACAGGGAGAGAGAGAACAATACCCATTGTGTGTGTGTTTGTGCGCACGTGTGTATGTGTGAATAGATGGTGTACAGATACCCTAGTGTGTGTGTGTGTGTTCGTGCGTGTGTGTGCATGCGTGTGTGTGCGCGTGTGTGTGTGTGTGTGTGTGTGTGTGTGTGTTTGTGTGTGTGTGTGTGTGTGTGTGTGTGTGTGTGTGTGTGAACACACAGCAGGCCCATTTCAGGGCCCTGATTTGATTGATAAATCCTCGCTGACGGTGGAGGAGAAAAGAGGCTCCATATAAATGGGAAATTAGCAGTGAACGTCGTCAAAAATAATTAACTCCCCTCCGCACCGCTGTCCATTAGGCCTGACACTCTGACACGGGAGAGGAAAAAAAACGCTCGTGTCAACTCTGGCAGCCGCCCGCGTTGATCAGATAAACATTTTTTTGTTTTGTTTTGACGCCTGATTACAAAATGATTAGCTGGCGTGCCTGTCTCCTCCTTACCCTTCACCTCACCCGCTGGGTGAGTGACAGATGAGGTGATCCTCTGCTGGGGCCGTGTAAGATGTCTACCTCCGCCTCCGTCCTCAGCACTGCAGCATGGGCTACATGACATTGAGGCTCGCTGGGTTTTAAAAACAGCTATTTATTCAGTTCAAACAAAACCTACTTTTTATTTTATAAACCTTGATGTTACAGAGGAGAAAATGTGTGACTAAAGTTGGTGCATTTTGGTGTATTTTCATTGTGAACATGTGGGAGCTCATGTTGTTGTATTATGCTCTATAAAATGTCTCCCTCAAAAGTGATATTTGTGTTGATGAGAAAACATTTTTGTTGACATGGTCCACTACAGTATTCTCAATTGCAAGTGTATTATTGTGAAGAGGCTGTCCTTATTGTCCAGTTATGGATTATGTTAACCATACTGTTCTATCTAGCTGGGTGAATCATTCATCAAACACTCATGTCCCACACCAACTTTACTCCACCACAGATTAGACACTGATAGTATTCCTGGTGGGACTGTATGCTAGAGTAATAACAGTAGGCCAGAGTGTCAACCTGGATAAGACACAGACTCTGTCTGACTGCCAGAAGACAACTTTGCCAGGAGATATTCCTGAATCATCATAATGTCTGATATAGGCCTACATAAAGTACATGGAAATTGGATTTACTAGATCAGCTTCGACATGGTTTAACTTACTGAATGAAGAGTCCAACTATTTGTGAGGTTATTTTGTTATATTTCTCTTGTCTCTCTCTGTGAGAGGATGCCCTTTAGTTGCTGCAGTAGCAGTAGAAATGTTTTCACCGATCACCCACAAGGCTTTAGGAGCTGATATTTTGATAAGGCCATGATAAGAATTTGATAAGGACCGTATCTTAAATCTGTGGATTTATTGATTTACTGCATGTCTGTATACGGCTGGCACCCTTCTCTCCCTCCTCTCCTTCCTCCCCAAACCATTCTGAAGATATGAGGATCTCAGAAAGGTAAAAACACATTACGTAATAACATTCCCCTCAGGTGTGGGGTGTAAAAGAATATAGGTACAATCAAACTGAAATCAAACTGATAGGACATGTTCACCTAGTCTTTGTATTACCTCTAATTACCTAATGTGGTTGAACTAGTTGAACCACTGAGCGTTAACACTAATGGGTTAAATGAAGGACCTAGTTATAGTGAGGTTATTGAGAAGTATTTTAATGGAACTTGAATGCTGCTACCTATGTTGGTCCCTAATCACCTGTGGAGAGACCTGTAGTACAATTGAATTAAAAGCAAGCTGTCACAAATGCAGGAATACAAATCAATGTGTAAATGGTCTCATAATTATTTGGTGTTTGTGTGCTTTCATCTGCTCTCTTCTGAATATATCATAGTCCACACAATATGGCTCACTGAGCTCAAGGGCATGATAGCTGAACGGTTGTCATCTGTCAGATATACAGTAAACCTGGTCTGGAATTCTTTGGTCCAACTGTACACATTCCCAGAGTTTAGTATAACAGCTGTATGTACCAAGTCACCTTTGAGTAAAATGTTTTACAATGTTTCATACATTTTATTATTGTGTCCTTTTTATAGGGAGGCTGATAGCTGGCTGCTAATAAGGAAACATAAGCAGTAAAACCATAAAGGCAGGTAACTACTGCCCGTCACCTGAATGCTGTCAATGTTGATCTCCATTTTTCGCCAATTACAGTAATAAACAGTATAATTTCGACTTTGGACCTCATTCACACAGGCTGCGATCTGCTGGATCCCTGCCAGAATTACTCTGGGCTACTTGTGCCATAGTAGCAATCTATCACTGTTAGGCATGCATTTACTATTGGTCATTTATGAGTATGGATAGCATCTAGATTAATGTATGAAACTATTTAATTTAAGCATAGGGCTGCTTTCAAAATTGTACACTATAATGGAGACAGCTTCAGAATATGTGCCCCGAAAATAGCTGAAAAAGTTGAAAAATCTGGTTAAAAATTATTTGGGGGCATAAATGGCTTCCATGACATGTAATATTTTGTATAACTACATTTTATAAGTTTTGGTAGTCATAAAAAAACGTCTGATTCCTTGTGAAATGTACGACACCGCGCTTAAATCCCATCTTTTAGAAAATTCAAGGAGAATAACCAATCAGTTAAGTGAATATAAGTGGTGTGATAAGTCATTGTTGTTGTAAGCCTTGGATATCAAGCTAGATAGGGAAATTAGCCATGCAAAAATGATTTAGCTAAGCTCAACTTCAGCAAATTGCATATACATGTATATCAATAAAACAATTACAAGTACAATACTGTCGGCTTTTGATGTACAGCAACTTTCTGCACCAAGGAAAAAGGAAACCTCAACCAGGGAGAGATGTGTGGGTGTCACTTAGCTAGCTAGCAAGCGTTAGCTTTAGCTAGACTTGGCTCACTAAACTTTAAAGGCTGTTTTCTAAGAAGAGAATCCCGTTTAGCAATTTGCAAAGGAGAAAATGCTTGTTTAAAATGTGATTCTATTTACATTTTTGCTACTTGAGATTTGGTTTGATGGGAGTCAGTTGCAATTTATAGTTCAATATGCATAATACAGTATAATATATAATACAGTGTGTTTCAAAATGCAGGGTGACAGCAACTAGAATCACATTCACTCCATTGGCCTTGGGTCTAATTCATTGTGACATATTACTAGAATTGATGCGCCATAGCTCACAGCTTTGCCCTTATCCCAACCTGGAGAGGACCAGAGTTAGGAGCATGTGCAGCAACACATGGAGTTGTTCCTTGGCCTTTGGACACTGATTGCTGTGATAGCTCTGGAGTTCTGGTCACAATTCAGAGCACACTCGTTAAGTTCAGGCAAGTTTAGAAATAATTAACCGTGTTCGAAGTGCATGGAGGAGAATGAAACTTCCGTTCATAAGAAGATAATGACCTGATAGGACAGATAGCAGTGTGCTATCATAAATGAACTGAGAGGGATAGGGAATGAATGCATGCATTAATGAATGAATGCATGAATGAAAGGTATGGCTGGCCGGGTGTTATTAGGCAGTTGGTGATTGGGCAGGTCATCAGTTTAGGAGATCATCAAATAAGCTCTTTGCCTGAGATATACCATACTGTGGGTTTCTTGCATACAGTCACTGGGTTCAACCTGACTTAAAGTTGCACTCCTGAATATCTGAAAAGTGGAGGGTATTTCCATGGAACAGTACAGTGCACCTTTAAGTGCTGCCACTCTGATAGTATGAATTCTAGGACTTTTAGCTTTGACTCTGAAAACCTCCCTTGCAATAGCACAGGGATACCCAAGTCCAGCTCTCGCAGTAGTTGAAAAGTAGTTATTGCAAGCTAACTGTCCCCTGCAATAAAGTTTTAGTAGGTAGTTCCATAAAGGTGAACGTGCTGGTATTTCCTTCTGTACCAATGTGACATTGACCTCTGAGTAGTACTGTTTTACTACATAGTCATATAAGAAGTTAGGTGGTTATATGTTCCCTTCAAGCAGAGGGAATCAGGAGCAGCATTGAGTGTTGTACTTCTGAGGCGATACTGTAAAACCCAATATAGATCCAAATGATAAAAATATTTAATTTCCTTTCAACTTAAATGCTATTTCCTTAAACACTTAATAGGCATGCGATGGAAAACATTGTTGTCATGGGTGTCGTAGGGTTTAGAGAAAGACGCAGCGGAAAAATGTATACTCATCTTCTTTTATTAAATGACAAAGAAGGAAAAAACAAAACAAACACGTATACAAAAAAACCACGACGACAAAGAACAGGCCGGTAAGGCACAAAGTTATACACAGCAACAATCTCCCACAAAAACCCATGAAAAACAAACTCCTAATTATAGGACCCTCAATCAGAGGCAACAATAACCAGCTGCCTCCAATTGAAGGTCCAACCCCAATTAAATAAACATAGAAATACAATAGACTAGATAATACATAGAAAAATACTAACATATAACATAGACTAACAAACCCCGGACAAATATATCAAATACCTCTCTATATAAACACATACACAAAACACACCCTGAACCACATAAATCAAACACCCCCTGCCACGTCCTGACCAAACTACAATAACAAATAACCCCTATACTGGTCAGGACGAGACAATTGTCTAATGGTATAGAAATCTGAAATAAACACTTTTTTTCTCATCAACTTGACCAATCCACATTTTATAATTTTGCAACCATCAGAACTGTAATGAGAAATGGCATCGCTGGCATCTCTGTGCAAATGTTGATACTTAACTTAACTTAAACATTAATACCTTAAGAACTTAATAGGCATGTTATGTAAAACATTGTCTAATGATAAGGATATCTGAAATTAAGTCATTTTTTGTCTGAAATATCTAAATTGATCAACTTGACCAATCCACATTTTTGAATTTTGAAATCAAAATCATATTTTTGAAAGGATCAATTATTTTCTGTGTTTTCTAGGTATGTACAGTGGCTTGCGAAATATTCACCCCCCTTGACATTTTTCCTATTTTGTTGCCTTACAACCTGCAATGAAAATACATTTTTGGGGGGTTTGTATCAATTGATTGACACAACATGCCTACCACTTTGAAGATGAAAAATATTTTTTCTTGTGAAACAGACAAGAAATAAGACAGAAGAACTGAAAACTTGAGCGTGCATAACTATTCACCCCCCCAAAGTCAACACTTTGTAGAGCCACCTTATGCAGCAATTACAGCTGCATGTCTCTTGGGCTATGTCACTATAAGCTTGGCACATCTAGCCACTGGGATTTTTGCTCATTCTTCAAGGCAAAACTGCTCCAGCTCCTTCAAGTTTGATGGGTTCCGCTGGTGTACAGCAATCTTTAACCCTTTCACACGTACCATCACACGGGGTGTGATCGTTCTACAGTGGTCCCTGAAGCGTACGATCACACCCCGTGTGATTAGAACACTCATTTAGAACGCTCATTTAGAACGGCCAGTTTCGAATGACGCAACAATCAACATTTGAGCTGGCCACACTTTTTTTCAGAAACTATTTACACAAACACAGTCCTTACAAAGTTATGTCCAGAATGTGAGCAGTTTATTTTTGGATGCAATGTTCAGATATTCATAGAAGTATCTATAGCATAACACAATCATCCTAACCGGAAAAATGTAGGCTACATTTGTCCTAGCACTGAGGAAAGATTGACGCAACACAAGCGGTCATATTTTCTAACTCTCGGCTGACATAAACTACACTATGAATTAGCCAATAGCAATTACTATGTACAATTAATCACATCACGGGTGAGCTCACCGTTGATGAAAATAATTGAGTAAAACACTTTCTAGAAATCGAAAGTAATCCGACGATTAGTTTCAGCGCGCAGCCATGCTTTTTTACCTCACAGAAACCGAAGATAATAAGAGAAGACAAGATGAGTTGTTGAAGGGGTGTGGTCTACCATCATTCACATCCTACATTCACTTCCTGAAGTTCTCAAAAAATGAGTGAACCCTTACTCACCTCATTTTGTTATAGCATCTTTGGTCCGACAGACAATCAAGTGAAACCCAGAATGCATTGTATGTCAACAAACATGGCTCCATACACAAAGCTGGAATTAGCTTAGCTCATCATAATCAGTACAACCTTCAAAACATTATTTTACACACATACTATGCGCCCTTTACAATTTATGCAAAAATCGGAACGCATTATTTATCACGGGTAATTGAAAAACATAAATAAAATAGTAAATATATCAATAATACCACACAAAACATTTTCTGACAGTGATTTATTGATACAAATTGCGCGTTTAGGCAGTCAATCACAGTAACCTCTCACTCCCACTCTGAGCCATTCAGTGTTGTTGTTTATGTAACAATCACATCCTGGAATGGAGAGAACGTTCGAACATCACGTGCATAAAAAAACTCACGCTGGGGCGACCGTTAGAGATATTTGGAACTCACTCGTGAAAGGGTTAACCTGTCTGGGCTAGGGGGCAGTATTGAGAATTTTGGAAAAAATATGTTCCCATTTTTAACTGCCTCCTACACCAACTCAGAAGCTAGAATATGCATATTATTGTTCATGTTTGGATAGAAAACACTCTGAATTTTCTAAAACTGTTTGAATGGTGTCTGTGAGTATAACAGAACTCCTATGGCAGGCAAAAACCTGACAAGGTTTCAAGCAGGAAGTACCCTGTCTGACAAGGAGTGGTGCGTCTTGCATCTTTTTATTGAAAAGTAAGGATCTTAGCTGTAACGTGACAATTCCCAGGGCTCCGATAGGCTCTCAGAGCCCGGGAAATAACTGAAGGTTTACGAGGGAGCCTCAGGCTGAAACACATTATCACCTTTTGTAAGTGGCTGCTCCGAGGACCTTTGAATGAGGCGCGTGCACGAGTCGCTTCTGAGGAGAAATTTTATTCGGCTGTTTAGGCTCAATGCATACTCCCGGTCGGAATATTATCACTTATCTACGAGTTAAATGGCATAAAAATTGGTTTTAAACAGCGGTTGACATGCTTCGAAGTACGGTAATGGAATATTTAGACATTCTTGACACGCCAATGCGCCATGCGCGGGACCGTGAAGAAGCATTCTGATAGTGTCTAGAACTCACGAACACAACGTCGCTGTTTGGATATAACGATGGATTATTTGGGACCAAACCAACATTTGTTATTGAAGTAGAAGTCCTGGCAGTGTATTCTGATGAAGAACAAGCAAGGTAAGAACATTTTTCTTATAGGAAATGTGATTTTGGTGGAGGCTGACCTGGGTGGGTATCTAAATAGCTAGCCCTGTAATGCCGGGCTATGTACTTAGATTATTGCAAAATGTGCTTCATCCGAAAAGCTATTTTAAAATCGGACATATCGAGTGCATAGAGGAGTAATGTATCTATAATTCTTAAAATAATTGTTATGCTTTTTGTGAACGTTTATCGTGAGTAATTTAGCAAATTGTTAGTAAATTCCCCGGAAGTTTGCGGGGGTTATGCTTTTTCTGAACGTCACATGCTAATGCAAAAAGCTGTTTTTTGATATAAATATGAACTTGATTGAACAGACATGCATGTATTGTATAACACAATGTCCTAGGTGTGTCATCTGATGAAGATCATCAAAGGTTAGTGCTGCATTTAGCTGTGGTTTGGGTTTATGTGACATGATATGCTAGCTTGAAAAATGGGTGTCTGATTTTTTCTGGCTGGGCACTCTGCTGACATAATCTAATGTTTTGCTTTCGTTGTAAAGCCTTTTTGAAATCGGACAGTGGGGTTAGATTAACGAGATTCTTGTCTTTAAATAGCTGTAAAATAGTCATATGTTTGAGAAATTGAAGTAATAGTATTTCTAACGATTCAAAAATCGCGCCACTGGAATTTCAGTAGCTGTTACGTAGGTGGGACGAAATCGTCCCACATACCCCAGAGAGGTTAAGTAATACCACAGATTCTCAATTGGATTGAGGTCTAGGCTTTGACTAGGCCATTCCAAGACATTTAAATATTTCCTTTAAAACCACTCGAGTGTTGCTTTAGCAATATGCTTAGGGTCATTGTCCTGCTGGAAGGTGAACCTCCATCCCAGCCTCAAATCTCCGGAAGACTGAAACAGGTTTCCCTCAAGAATTTCCCTGTATTTAGCTCCAATCATCATTCCTTCAATTCTGACCAATTTCCCAGTCCCTGCCAATGAAAAATATCCCTACAGCATGATGCTGCCACCACCATGCTTCATTGTGGGGATGGTGTTCTCGGGGTGATAAGAGGTGTTGGGTTTGTGCCAGACATAGCGTTTTCCTTGATGGCCAAAAAGCTAAATTTTAGTCTCTGTTCATCGATTACAGCTCAGCATTTAACACCATAGTACCCTCCAAACTCGTCATTAAGCTTGAGACCCTGGGTCTCGACCCCACCCTGTGCAGCTGGGTCCTGGACTTCCTGACGGGCCGCCCCCAGGTGGTGAGGGTAGGTAACAACATCTCCACCCCACTGATCCTCAACACGGGGGCCCCACAAGGGTGCATTCTCAGCCCTCTCCTGTCCTCCCTGTTCACCCATGACTGCGTGGCCATGCACGCCTCCAACTTAATCATCAAGTTTGCAGATGACACTACAGTGGTAGGCTTGATTACCAACAACAACGAGACGGCCTACAGGGAGGAACTGAGGGCCCTCGGAGTGTGGTGTCAGGAAAATAACCTCACACTCAATGTCAACAAAACAAAGGAGATGATCGTGGACTTCAGGAAACAGCAGAGGGAGCAGCCCCCTATCCACAGCAGCGCCTCTTCAACCTCAGGAGGCTGAAGAAATTCGGCTTGTCACCAAAAACACTCTCAAACCTTTACAGATGCACAATCGAGAGCATCCTGTCGGGCTGTATCACCGCCTGGTACGGCAACTGCTCCGCCCATAACTGTAAGGCTCTCCAGAGGGTAGTGAGATCTGCACAACATATCACGAGGGCAAACTACCTGCCCTCCAGGACACCTACACCACCCGATGTTACAGAAAGGCCAAAAAGATCATCAAGGACAACAACCACCCGAGCCACTGCCTGTTCACCCCGCTATAATCCAGAAGGCGAGGTCAGTACAGGTGCATCAAAGCGGGGACCGAGAGACTGAAAAACAGCTTCTATCTCAAGGCCATCAGACTGTTAAACATCCATCACTAACATTGAGTGGCTGTTGCCAACATACTGACTCAACTCTAGCCACTTTAATAATGGAAAAATGTATGTAATAAATGTATCACTAGCCACTTTAAACAATGCCACTTTATATAATGTTTACATACCCTACATTACTCATCTCATATGTATATACTGTACTCTATACCATCTACTGCGTCTTGCCTATGCCGTTCGGCCATCACTCATTCATATATTTTTATGTACATATTCTTATCCATTCCTTTACACTTGTGTGTATAAGGTAGTTGTTGTGAAATTGTTAGTTTAGATTACTTGTTAGATATTACTGCATGGTCAGAACTAGAAGCACAAGCATTTCACTACACTCGCATTAACATCTGCTAACCATGTGTATGTGACAAATCAAATGTGATTTGATTTGATTTGGACAGATATTCCAATCTCCGCTGTGGAGCTTTGCAGCTCCTTCAGGGTTATCTTTGGTCTCTTTGTTGCCTCTCTGATGAATGCCCTCCTTGCCTGGTCTGTGAGTTTTGGTGGGCGACCCTCTCTTGGGAGGTTTGTTGTGGTGCCATATTCTTTACATTTTTTAGATAATTGATTTAATGGTGCTCTGTGGGATGTTCAGAGTTTCTGATATTTTTTTATAACCCAACCCTGATCTGAACTTCTCCACAACTTTCTCCCTGACCTGTTTGGAGAGCTCCTTGGTCTTCACTGTGCCACTTGTTTGGTGGTGCCCCTTGCTTAGTGGTGTTACAGACTCTGGGGCCTTTCAGAACAGGTGTATATATACTGAGATCATGTGGCAGATCATGTGACACTTAGATTGCACGCAGGTGGAATTTATTTAACTAATTATGTGACTTCTGAAGGTAATTGGTTACACCAGATCTTATTTAGGGGCTTCATAGCAAAGGGGATCAGAAAGATTTCTGGCTCCCAGGTGTCCTTTATACAGGTAACGAGCTGAGATTAGGAGCACACTCTTAAAGGGAGTGCTCCTAACCGCAGCTTGTTACCCGTAAAAAAGACACCTTTCCACAGAAGCAATCAATCAGATTCCAAACTCTCCACCATGGCCAAGACCAAAGAGCTCTCCAAGGATGTCAGGGACAAGATTGTAGACCTACACAAGGCTGGAATGGGCTACAAGACCATCGCCAAGCAGCTTGGTGAGAAGGTGACAACATTTGGTGCGATTATTCGCAAATGGAAGAAACACAAAAGAACTGTCAATATCCCTCGGCCTTGGGCTCCATGCAAGATCTCACCTCGTGGGGTTGCAATGATCATGAGAACGGTGAGGAATCAGCCCAGAACTACACAGGAGGATCTTGTCAATGATCTCAAGGCAGCTGGGACCATAGTCACCAAGAAAACAATTGGTAACACACTACGCCATGAAGGACTGAAATCCTGCAGCGCCCGCAATGTCACCCTGCTCAAGAATACATATACATGCCCATCTGAAGTTTGCCAATGAACATCTGAATGATTCAGAGGACAACTGGTGAAAGTGTTGTGGTCAGATGAGACCAAAATTTAGCTCTTTGGCATCAATTCAACTCGCCGTGTTTGGAGGAGGAGGAATGCTGCCTGTGACCCCAAGAACACCATCTCCACCGTCAAACATGGAGGTGGAAACATTATGCTTTGGGGGTGTTTTTCTGCTAAGGGGACAGGACAACTTCACCGCATCATTTGACGGGGCCATGTACTGTCAAATCTTGGGTGGGAACCTCCTTCCCTCAGCCAGGGCATTGAAAATGGGTCGTGGATGGGTATTCCAGCATGACAATGACCCAAAACACACGGCCAAGGCAACAAAGGAGTAGCTCAAGAAGAAGCACATTAAGGTCCTGGAGTGGCCTAGCCAGTCTCCAGACCTTAATCCCATAGAAAATCTGTGGAGGGAGCTGAAGGTTTGTGTTGCCAAACGTCAGCCTCGAAACCTTAATGACTTGGAGAAGATCTGCAAAGAGGAGTGGGACAAAATCCCTCCTGAGATGTGTGCAAACCCGGTGGCCAACTACAAGAAACGTCTGACCTCTGTGATTGCCAACAAGGGTTTTGCCACCAAGTACTAAGTCATGTTTTGCAGAGGGGTCAAATACTTATTTCCCTCATTAAAATGATAATTTTGTAACATTTTTGACATGCGTTTTTCTGGATTTATTTGTTGTTATTCTGTCTCTCACTGTTCATATAAAACGACCATTAAAATTATAGACTGATAATTTCTTTGTCAGTGGGCAAACGTACAAAATCAGCAGGGATCAAATACTTTTTCCCCCACTGTAGGTAGGTAGGTGAAAAATGACTCTGCAGTGATAATAAACAGAGTAGCAGCAATGTGTGTGAATGAATGTGAATGTTTGTGTGTGTGTGCATCAAATGGGGTGGTGCTATGCAACGCATTGGAGGGCCAATAAAAAACCCTTGTATAGGCTGCAACCTATATATAGACATAAACACACTTGACAAAATTGGAAGGAGTCTCTCACTCTTTCTCAACTCCCCTCCTCTCTCTCTCACCCAACCAGCATAGCTGGTTTCCTGTTTGCTCAAATGGGTTGCCCACACACTCCCCGCTCTCAGTGACAGTAAGGCAGCGAGTCAAAGTTGAGCGCCACAACACCACACTGTGAAAAGTGCATTCATGTTACAAGAAATGTTTTGTATTGAGACTGGGGATACAGAGATTTGGAGGGCACTACCTTAAAAATGAAGGCGGGGAATGAGAAAGAAGAGAGAAGAGGAGTCAGAAAAGGAGAGAGAAGAGGGGGACACTGAAGAAAGAAGAGAGGAACCCTGGCTGTCCCAAAAAGAAGAGAGGAACCCTGGCTGTCCCACCACAACGCCACACTGTGAAAAGTGCATTACTGTTACAAGAAAGGTTTCGCATTGATACTGGGTATACAGAGATATGGAGGGTACTACCTAAGAACAGAGGAGAAGGAGAAAGAAGAGGCGTCAGAAAGGAGAGAGAAGATGGGGACACAGAAGAGAGTAGAGAAAAGAGGAACGCTGGCTATCTCAACAATGGAGCGACACTCTCTAGAGAGACTGAATGAAAAGGAAAATGAAGATGCTGAGTTTGTGGACAGGCACGTATCTCATTCAGAGGGTTTCCACGGTGATGCACACAGCAGATCACCTGCTCCAGAAGTGTATGATCCATCAAGAGGTGTATTCAAATATTCACACTGCCCGGACCAGAGAGGAACAAATGAGGGAGCTGTTCAAGGCCTTAAATTCAGGGGGAATAAAAGTCAAATCAGCCTTCCACAGGATCCTACTGAAGACAGAACCTGTCTTGGTCCAGGATCTGGGTGGAGCTACGTCGCCAGCCATGGACCATGATCAACAGACTAGGAGCACAGCACAGGTGAAAGTGGGTGACATTATACAGAGAGTTAAAGAGAAACATAAAGCCAGTCTAAAGGAGAGGTTTGCATTTGTGTTTGAAGGTATGTCAATGGATCAAACACTCCTTGAAAGTATTTACACACAGCTCTACATCACAGCGGGTGGCAGTGGGAGGGTTAATAAAGAACATGAGGTTCAGATGTTAGAAAATGAATCCAGGAGAAACAAACCACCATGTATTCCAATCAACTGCAATGACATTTTCAAACCCTTAAGTGGACATTAGGCAGAACGGTAATGACAAAAGGCATCACTGGCATCGGGAAAACAGTATCTGTACAAAAGTTGATACTTGACTGGATGGACGGAAAAGCGTATCAGGATGTTTATCTTTGTGCTCCCATTCCGAGAGCTGAATTTTTTTTTAAATGACCAGTACAGTCTTCATTAACTTATACATTACTGCCATCCTGAACTTAAAGAGATAACCAACACAAATACATATCTTGGCCGTAAAGTAATGTTCCTCTTTGATGGTCTGGATGAAAGCAAACTTCCATTAGATTTTTGGCAGAACAAGTAGTTGAGTGATCTAACAGAGATGTCATCAGTGGATGTGTTGCTGACAAACCTTATCAAAGGAAATCTGCTCCCAAAGCTCTCCTCTGGAAAACATCCAGACCAGCAGCTGCCAATCTCATACCCTGTGAGTGCATCAACCAAAGGACGGAAGTACGAGGGTTCAAAGACAAACAGAAAGAGGAATATTTCAGGAAGTGTTTCAGTGACAAGCGATTCAGTGAAAAGAAGCTGGCCAGTAGAATCATGTCACAGATAAAGGGAATGAGGAGTGTCTACATCATGTGTCACATACCAGTCTTCTGTTGGATTACTGCATTGGTTTTTGAGGAAATGTTGTGTGAAGATGAGTGATGAGATCACAACTCTGACTGAGATGTACACTCACCTTGTGTTTATTCAGACAAACCTAAAGAATAAGAAGTATGATGGGCAAAATGAGCATGATCCACAAAGAATCACGGAACAAACAAAGGAATCATTCTCAAACTGGGGCAGCTGGCATTTGATGAGCTGGTAAAGGGAATATCATGTTATGTGAGGATGACCTGAGACAGTGAAGCATCTGTGTACTCTGGGTTTTGCATATACATTCTTAAAAAGGTGTCTTTGTGTTATCAGATGAAGGTGTACTGCTTTGTTCACCTGAGCTTTCAGGAGTTTCTTGTTGCTCTTTATGTGTTATACAGCTGTGTGACCAATGTCATAACGTTGGATTGTTTAATGTGACGACAGCTGTTCATCAAATGATTAACTCTTTATATAAATGTGATTAAATTAATCAGGTAATTATTAAGTCAGTAACCTGGGGCACCATGGGAGAGTTTCTATTTCCCAAATTAACTCAAAGAATATTAAAATATCGATTTTACAACAAATTAATTTATTTCCTCTACAGTCTCATTCTGAACGTCACATAATCTGCACAAACCAGAGTCACACTAAATAAATTCGTACCAAATCAAATCAAATCAAAAGACATTTATTTATATAGCCCTTCTTACATCAGCTGATATCTCAAAGTGCTGTACCACACCAATTGAGTTGATTATTTATTTACTAACAAGCTAAAATGATAATATAAGATACACATCCACACAGTCTGAGCTATTGACTAGAACTTAATACACTGAAACACATCCCTAGCGGGCCAACACAATATGATGCGTGAACACAAAATGGGGATTTCAAAAGAGAAAGAGAAAGAGTGCATGAGAGAAAAGCACACGGGTACATTTGTAAACTATGCTTAGTTTAACCCTAACCTTGCTCAGAACTGCTTATGGGTTAGAATATAATGATGTAATTACGTGTCGAAGGTCGCCCTCCGATGGGGTGTCTCTTCGTGGACTTGGTTCGCCTTCTCCTCTGATGACGGCACTTCTTCGGTTACCGGGTGTAACTCTCTGATTGTCCTCACTATGTCAGTGTCCTTTCTTTTAGTGGTCTGTTTCCTCGCCCTTGTTCTGAAAGAGGGATCTTCTGAGGACGGCTAATCTGCCATATAGGTGGTTACAGAGTGGGAATGAAAGCAGTGTAGACACACGATTCCTTGGAGAGAATAACCGGGTGGTCCTGCTTGAATTCACCCTCTGAGACACAAAAAGGTTCCTTTGTCTTCTTCAGCCTCGTGTTGCGTTTTGGGGTTACAACTAATTGGACCTTGGCTGCAGCTCGTGGTCACTTAGTCATAATGTTAATTCTTAACTCACGTTTTATACCCTCGGGTCAGAAATGGGCGTTTCCGTCTTTAGGGCAAGTTCTCTGGGCTTAACTAGTTACGAGGCAAGGTCTGGATTTTGCTCAAATCCAATTTACACAACTAACTTCACATTTCATCTTTACAAAAACTTTCTCTTTGATCTGGACATTTTCCACACAACATGCATTATGCAAACGTCAGGTACATATGGTGAAAACTCTTCAAGTTAGAATGTTGTTTTCGTTATAACATCGTCATTTAACTTTTAATAACATAACAAAAATGAAATTCATTTTCATATTCCATCTATCGTCATTGCTACGATATTGGCTGACAAAACATATTGTCCCAAAGTCCATTTATTGCATGTTACTGTTCTGGGGTAGGTTCTCCATAGGCCCATCATGCATTCCATTCATCCACACTGAGAGGAAAAGGGGATTTTGTCTGCAGCCTTAATATTTATAATGGGTGTGAGGTGTCATAAAACCCCCCATCTCCATACCTCTCGATCTCTTCCCCACTGGTGGGTGTGAAAGATTACATCACATTTACATTTAAGTCATTTAGCAGACGCTCTTATCCAGAGCGACTTAAAAATTGGTGCATTCACTTTATGATATCCAGTGGAACAACCACTTTACAATAGTGCATCTAAATCTTTTTAGGTGGGGGGGGGGTTAGAAGGATTACTTTATCCTATCCCAGGTATTCCTTAAAGAGGTGGGGTTTCAGGTGTCTCCGGAAGGTGGTGATTGACTCCGCTGTCCTGGCGTTGTGAGGGAGCTTGTTCCACCATAGGGGTGCCAGAGCAGCGAACAGTTTTGAATGGGCTGAGCGGGAACTGTGCTTCCTCAGAGGTAGGGGGGCCAGCAGGCCAGAGGTGGATGAGCGCAGTGCCCTCGTTTGGGTGTAGGGACTGATCAGAGCCTGAAGGTACGGAGGTGCCGTTCCCCTCACGGCTCCGTAGGCAAGCACCATGGTCTTGTAGCGGATGCGAGCTTCAACTGGAAGCCAGTGGAGAGAGCGGAGGAGGGGGGTGACGTGAGAGAACTTGGGAAGGTTGAACACCAGACAGGCTGCGGCGTTCTGGATGAGTTGTAGGGGTTTAATGGCACAGGCAGGGAGCCCAGCCAACAGCGAGTTGCAGTAATCCAGACGGGAGATGACAAGTGCCTGGATTAGGACCTGCGCCACTTCCTGTGTGAGGCAGGGTCGTACTCTGCGAATGTTGTAGAGCATGAACCTACAGGATCGGGTCACTGCCTTGATGTTAGTGGAGAACGACAGGGTGTTGTCCAGGGTCACGCCAAGGTTCTTAGCACTCTGGGAGGAGGACACAATGGAGTTGTCAACCGTGATGGCGAGATCATGGAACGGGCAGTCCTTTCCCCGGGAGGAAAAGCAGCTCCGTCTTGCCGAGGTTCAGCTTGAGGTGGTGATCCGTCATCCACACTGATATGTCTGCCAGACATGCAGAGATGCGATTCGCCACCTGGTTATCAGAAGGGGGAAAGGAGAAGATTAATTGAGTGTCGTCTGCATAGCAATGATAGGAGAACCTTTAATCCACACCTTTAATCCACACCTTTCACTCTCGCACTCACATGCAAGCTATGTGAATCACTAGCTTCCATTCTCCAATCTGCAGACTCACCACTGAGAGAGCTTGACCTAAGGAACTTTAAACTGTTTGATGATGATGATTATGATTATTATTATGATCATGATGATGATGATGATGGCAGAATGACAATCCTCCTTAGTTCACTGAAAGGTCCACACTCTAAATTGGAGACACTAAGGCTATACAGATGTTCCCTGACCAAGAAATGTTGTGAAGTGTTGGCATCAGCTCTCAAGGCAAGCCTCTCTTCCCTGAGAAAACTGGACCTGAGTCACGATGACCTGCATGATACAGGAGTGAAATGGCTCTCCGCTGGTCTGCAGAATCCAAACTGTAAACTGGAGATACTAAGGCTATCATTCTGTGGCGTGACAGAGGAGGACTGTAATTATCTGGCATCAGCTCTGAGGTCCAACCCCTCCCATCTAAGAGAGCTGGACCTGAGCTTCAATCACCCAGGAGAATCAGGCTTAAAGGTTCTTTCAGCTAGGCTGGAGGATCCACACTGTAGATTGGAGAAACTCGACATGGACCATAATGAAGAGTTCTGGGTGAAACCGTGGCTACTTAGGAAGTATGCTTGCAAGCTCACACTGGACCCAGACACAGCACACAGACATCTCTTTCCCTCTGAGAGGAACGAACAGGTGAGGGTGATGGAAAATAATCAACAATATCCTGATCATCCAGAGAGGTTTGAACACTGGCCACAGGTGCTGTGTAAAGACGGTCTGAGTGGACGATGTTACTGGGAGGAACAGTGGAATGGGATTGAGACTAAGATTGGGGTGTACAGTGGAATAGGATTGAGACTAAGATCGGGGTGACATACAAAGATATCAGCAGAAAAAGACATAGCCGTCTCTGTAAACTTGGATCCAATGACAAATCCTGGTGTCTTAACTGCTCTGGAGAATATACCACTTGGCATGGTTACTCTGTCTGCCACAACAATGAAGAGGATACCTCTCCCTGTCATGACTTCTGCCAAAGTCGATTCCCCTCCTTGTTCGGGTGGTGCTCGGCGGTCGACGTCACCGGTCTTCTAGCCATCACTGATCCATTTTTAATTTTCCATTGGTTTTGTCTGGTTTTACTACACACCTGATTTCAATCCCATTCATTACATGTTGTGTATTTAACCCTCTGTTTTCCCTCATGTCCTTGTCCGAGATTGTTTTGTTTGTTATCGGTTTCATGTATTTTGTATTGGTGAGCTACGGGTATTTTTTACCCATGTTATTTTTATGTACTTTGGTTTTGGAGTTCGTGTTTGTTTATTCTTTATTAAATAACTCCAGTTATACTAAGTTGGTTTCTCCTGCGCCTGACTTCCTTGCCACCTACGCACACGTCGATGACAGTCCCACCCCCCAACAACTCCCTTAAACCCCAGGGAGACTCCCAATCCGCCAAAAGAGTAGGGTTATCTGAACTGTCCGGCCGGCATTTTGTCCTTCTACAGAGTCTCCTCTGACACAGTGACACACCTGAATACATTCCAGACCACATTCAATCAGCCCCTCTACCCAGGGTTTATGCTTGAGCTGGTGCCCTACTCATATAAATATGATATTGGGCATTGTTAGGATTTGACACCTAGCACTATCCTTCTCTGTTGTACAATTGATTAAAATGAGAAAGAATGAAGGAACTGCCATCATACATTGGCTTTACTAATGTGTCTGACATATCTGTTATACATACCACTGTTTAATTATGGCACTTTTGTTATGTTGTACTTTGTTTATATTCTTATTTGTTATGTTGCTTGATTTGTAAACTGTCTTAAAAGCATTTAAATACATTACAATTTAAAACAACGCTATTTCTCATCCCTTCATAATGGTCAGGTTAAAACTTTATGTTTTAAAAAACAATTTGGATCACATTTTATTTGGTTCACAGGTATACAAGGCATCACATTTCAGTCTAGATTTTGGACATTGTACAAGGGCTAGATGAAATAATATGTCAGTTACAGAGTATCCATGATGCTTCCTCAAAAGACTGGAGACTTTGCATATTATAAATCACCTTGGAAACACACATTGATACAAAATCCATAATGGGCACATCATGTTCAGAATGATATTCAAGCATTCAGGAGCACCACTACAGTCGCCTGTTAGCATGCATTTTGCATTTATTCACCAATTAAAAATGCATTCAGTATGGATTTGGAGGTGCTATGTAAAGCTACAGCGCTCCTGTAAACAGATTATGGTCCTGGGGGACAGCGTGATATTGAATGACTAAATACTATGATTTATGATAATGATAAGAGCCGCAGTGTTCCTACCCTCAGACCCTTAACCCTACATGCAGATTAGAAGAGCAACACTTTGTCAGTACTTTTATATCACATGGAATCATGGGCTTGGCTTTCAAAAAACTTCCCAGTTATGGATATATCTACTGTACGTGTTATCTCAACTCTGTGTAGTTTCCTCAACATTTGCAGGGATATTCCGTTGAAACTAATAATGAGATGTATCTTTGAGTCATAAGGAAGAATGCAGTTGCTATGTTGTAATGTCTTGTAAATATGTTTGTGGTTTGATGGTTGTCAGTCTCATCAAGCCCTTTTGGTAGTTGAAGTTCATAAAGTTGAACTTACAGTACACATGGGACAAAAACATGCGCACGCGCACGCCCACACACACACACACACACACATCACACATATCACACATACTGTACATGCACACACGCACATGTTCACAGGCTGACACACAAATTCTATTTTAAAGGGAACATCAAGCCTAAACCTGAATACCCTGCCCCTCATTGGAGTGAGTTTCTGATCTCCTGGCTTTAGCATGCATGCCGCTAGCAGACACTACGTGGCCTATGTTAAACAAGTCTCGGTGCATGTGAGTGCTCTGCGAGTGTGAGAGAGGTGTTGGTTAAGACCCTGCTCATTTGAATTGACAGGTTGAACGCCCCTCAGAGCGAGGGGAGATTTGGGCCATCACTGGATGTGACAGAAGAGATTAGGGGAGTAATCCCGCCTGGGCACTGGGGAATCATCCACTGTTCAACCTGCTCTTATCATCTGATACTACCAAGCTTCACAGTCGGCGTAATGAATGAATCTCCTAATTTACAACCCGTTCGCTTTGAGTTTCTGTATTCAGCACTCAGAAGGAGACTAAATGTATTTCTGTTTCATTCTAAGGCCCTGCTTTTATCCGTTTAGCTGTGGGTTTGTGAGCCTTTAGAATGAGTGGTAAATGTAATGTAGTTTAGTTTTACCATCAGCCTTACATCAGATCAGCTAATTATTGGGGGTTTTCTGTGAATCCTCTTCTTCCTCTCACGGAGGCCAGAGAATAACTCTAGCTCTCTGACTTAATGCATATTGGTGAAATAATTTACAGGCCTACCATTTCCCATTGGAGCCTCTACTGTAGCTTGCCAATGAAAGCTACTCATAACAATATTGAATATCGATGTTAACCTAGCACATGACAAACACAATATAACATCCTTTGTATAACAGCAGAAACCTCCTGGTGTAGTAATGTAGGTGCTGAACTGCTAGACATAAAATCTCAGATTGAAGTCCCACTCAGACTGCCCCTCAGATTAGCTGTAATACTGTACCTGCAGCTCATAGTGAAACTGAAGGTTTACTGCGATAACTCTTACGTGCTCTTTATCCCACTGAAATACAACCAAGACCCTTTATTCCAGATCCTTGCCTCTTCCCCACCCAGAGATGCCTCTCTCTTATTGCCCCTTCAGAATACCATGCTGTAATCACATGACACGCACGGCTGGCCCTAACAGCATTCTTTTACAGGGTGATAAAATCTAATGACATCTCAAAGGTTCCCAATGCAGAGCAAAGCACAACTCCAGGGAACACCCAGGGCTCACAGTCATCCTCTGACATATAACTGGGAGAGAGTGTGCTCCCTGTCACGCCTGATGTAACTGTGTCTGTACCTGTATGTATGGAGATAGATAGGGGATAGATACATCTGATCTGATCTGATGAGGGTAGTTAGGGAAATGAACCTTTCATTTTAGCAATCTGCAATTACAGTGAGGATACCGTTGTGTGGATGACATATGATCTCTATATGTCAGGTTATGTCAGGTTTATGATAACATACAGGCACTATGACATAGGGTCTCCCCTTTGATAACCTGACTGATATGAGAGGTGGTCTGACTGATAGAAGAGTAGTCTGATTATCTACAGCATATTTTTACCTATATACAGTATGTTATGTTGCTATGTACAAATGACTTTAGCATTGGACCTTTCCTGTGTGATAACCTGTTTTGTCAGTATGAACTGTGTCACAATGATTTGATGGATCCAGTCCATGGAGAGTTAATGTGTTACCTGTTTAGTGTCATGTCATGTGGTCGGTGGTGACATTGCCCTGGTACTCTCACAGAAGTCAACAGCTGTATTAATGCATAAAGGAGCTAATAAATGATACAAGTCAAGATCACCATACTCAAAGGGGTCAAGATCAAAGGTCAAGATCATACCCAAAAGGGTACACCAGAAGTGGTGGAAACCTCTAAGGAAGTGCCCAAAGTGAAGCCCCTGCTCGATGAATGTCTATCTGTCATCAGGGGAATGTGGACAATGCCACACAAAGCCAACATGATGAAACTGAAGTAGGTCATCAGAGGGGCCACACTCAGATCTATTCCCTCCACACACATATTAGATACAAAGACACATGTACACACATACATACACAGACGCACACACATCACACTCACGTACACACAAACGCATACAGCGGGCAAGGTCATGCTCCTGATAGGAGAGCCTGGGATCTGTGGCACGGTGTTGACAAGAGCAATATCCATCAGGCAGAGCTGAGGTCGCCCTGCTGTCAGTGTGTGATTGTATTAAAGCAGGCCGGGCGTATCTGCCGGCTCCAGGAGGACCCCAAGAAGACCCCAGGTGCTTCCTGCTTCCTGGCCCTGGAGGCCCCTCAGTACCCCGACCTACCTACGCCCTGCCCTGACAAACTCTCAGCTGGGCATGGTGTGGAAAGGAGCTGGAGTAACCTGAAGGACAAATAATTGGACTCTCATTGGGTCCATAACTATCGCTGCATTACAGAAGATAATATAAAAGTGCAAATCCTATTCACACACATCGGTTAAAATATAGACGCAGAATGTGCACGCCCATGCACGCCCATGCACACGCACACACACACGCACACACACACACACACACACACACACACACACACACACACACACACACACACACACACACACACACACACTGCTGAAAGCCCAATATTCAAACAATTGTTTAGCTATTTCCCCTACTTTCCTAAGAGTAGAACATCCATATTACACAAAATGTTACAATCATATTAGATTAATAATATTCCAATTAGTCTGTAAGCAATATTGATCGTCTAAACAGAAATGAATGTTTTCCAGCTAAACTTAATGCAGATCTGAGAGGAGATTGGTTGCTGTGAGATGCTGTAGAATGAATGGTTGGAGAGCTAGCAGGCTTTTGCATTGTAATAACCATATTCAGTAAAATCAATAGCCCCGGAGAGGAGGCAATAATACAGGCTAACTGCAGGAAATTAAATCTCACTGAGGGAGAGGGGCCAGGTGGGGGAAGTAAAGGGATTTGTACTGAAATGATGTCATTTCATTACGGAGAGACCGAGTGAGAGTTGGCCCTGTAACATTACATTTTAGACCAGGTTCTACAGCACAGCATTAGTATTATGCTTTTTACTACCATTGCACATTAGGACACATCAAATACAATGATCCATTTATATATAATTACCATATTTATTCTGCCCCTCACAAAAGAGTCCCCTTTTTAAGCTTAGCAGATAGATAAACCCGGTACAGCTACTGTAGTGTTGAAGGATAATTTATTGCCGCCGCTTCGTAGATACAGTAATAGTGACTGAAATGACTAAAACTGAAATATAGAAGGAAAAGACCAACGAGTAGGACTTATTATATGCTAGCTGAATACTAGGCTTAATTCTCACATGTTCATAAACACAGAAATAAGCAGTATTATGCATTAAATTGGATGCAAATAATTCCCCAAAACATGACAAGATCAAATTCACTGAACAGATATCCATGTGGCTAACAAGAAGATTCATAAATCTCATTAAAACGATCACCCGTACAAAATATCATCATGAAGTCAATTAAGAACAAATTCTGATTTACAAATAATGAATTGAATGACAAATGTGTTATGATTAATTTTACTTAGAGACAATGCTTCTACAAAATGATAGCAAGAAGGATGGAGTTTGACAACATCTGAAGCTCCACAGTGTGACTTTCACCATTTTGGAATGTAAACCATTCCTCTTCTACAGGGTTTAGCATATTAAACGAACAACACACATCGACACAGGACATGGGCCTCATGTGGTCAACAACGGAATTACATGATCCCCTGAAGGAACTCAAACCCAACAGCAGGGGCTAGAAAAATATTGTTTATTTTACTCACAGCATTGAGGGAAGCATGTTAACTGTTATTAAAATGTAAGTACTTTAAATTGAATCCACTTTAGACAAATGTACATGTTGAACATGTTTGTAAAATACATAAGCATGAGACCTATTTTGTGATCCAGCTGGTTTGGGGAGAACATTGAGACACACACTGTTATTTCTGACCACAGACCACGTAGAGGCTTGAATGTAAGAGACTCTCTGAATATAAAGGAACAATGAGGGACCAGGAGTAATGTGGAGCTGCCCCTTCCCTGAACAAGTAGCCCTCTCACTCTGCATCGCAAAGTCAACCTGACATGGTTCCCCCTTCTCACCCCCACACGTCTCCTTTCTCCCCCTCACCTCCACTACTCCAGATCTTAATTAAAGCTCTCTCCCCCCACTCCCCCTCCCCCCTCTCCCGACCCCCGTGCAGCAGGATTATGGGATTACAACAGCGAGGTCCACTCCTGTGAAAGCCCACCGCGGCGACCAGCGTGGGCCGGCAGCCCCGTGGCACTCCGGAATTCTTCAGCAGGACTAAGGGAGCCCCGGCCTTTGTGAGCCGAACAGCGGGATGCTCCCGGCAGTCACCCATGTTTCCATCCTTTGGAGAGAGAGTGCTTGCATAAAATGAGTAGCCACGTATTCATTGGATTGGAATTCCATTAAGTAGGAATGCCCAAATTACCCCGAAGAGGTGCGAGGGGTGTGGAGTTGTTGTTCACCCCCTTTAGTGTGGCAGAATTAATAAGACTATTATCCAACAATTACCGCTATGCGCAGAACCCAGGATTCATTTCAGTGGAAATCCGATGCCACTAATTAAAACTGTTGCCATCGCTCCGGCCTGAGAGTGATTGTCTCAGAAGATACATTCCTCACCAAATTACAAAGGCAATTTTATTGGTTGGAAAACTGAGAGCAATTATTTTAACGAGCATAAAGCATTTTCTATTGAGCAATAGTCTCGGCTGATCTAATATTAGCGTCCGTAGCATAAGCAGCAAAATAAAGAGTGTAGCCAGCAGCAGCAGGAGCAGACAGTCAGGGGAGAGAATGAGCCTCCTTCCACAGAGGGCTGTAATCTAGGGGAAGAGTCGGGCCCCTGCTGCTTCTCTCTGTGTGGCCACAGACTGTCTGGCAATGGCCCATACAGCAGCCATTTTTACAGGGCAAAGATTCATGAACACACAAAGACATGTGTACGCACACCCACACATATACAAATAGAGGTATGCACACCCACACATATACACTAAGAGGTATGCACACCCACACATATACAATAAGAGGTATGTACACCCACACATATACACTAAGAGGTATGCACACCCACACATATATATTAAGAGGTATGTACACCCGCAAATATACACTATGAGGTATGCACACCCACACATATACACTAAGAGGTATGTACACCCACACATATACACTAAGAGGTATGCACACCCACACATATACAATAAGAGGTATGTACACCCACACATATACAATAAGAGGTATGTACACCCACACATATACACTAAGAGGTATGTACACCCACACATATACACTAAGAGGTATGCACACCCACACATATACAATAAGAGGCATGTACACCCACACATATACACTAAGAGGTATGCACACCCACACATATACACTAAGAGGTATGTACACCCACACATATACACTAAGAGGTATGTACACCCACACATATACAATAAGAGGTATGTACACCCACACATATACACTAAGAGGTATGCACACCCACACATATACACTAAGAGGTATGTACACCCACACATGTACACTAAGAGGTATGTACACCCACACATATACACTAAGAGGTATGTACACCCACACATATACACTAAGAGGTATGTACACCCACACATATACACTAAGAGGTATGCACACCCACACATATACAATAAGAGGTATGTACACCCACACATATACACTAAGAGGTATGTACACCCACACATATACACTAAGAGGTATGCACACCCACACATATACAATAAGAGGTATGTACACCCACACATATACAATAAGAGGTATGTACACCCACACATGTACACTAAGAGGTATGTACACCCACACATATACACTAAGAGGTATGCACACCCGCACATATATACTAAGAGGTATGTACACCCACACATATACACTAAGAGGTATGCACACCCGCACACACACACACATACAGCCTTAGATTTGGCCAGGTATTGATAGGCCTATGGTTGACTGTCTCTGAACAACTGTATGTTTCCATGTTTTGTGGTTAACCATATCTTATTCTTCAATGCTTCAGTAATGGTAGCTAGGAATTACACATACTGGGTAACTGGTTTCTACTGACAAGAACAAAATCACTAATAACTAATAACTGTCATTTAATGATTGGTTCTTGTTTTTAACTTGTTTGGCCCTGCACTGGTTAATGAATATTTGGTTGGTTTATTAATATTAGGTTGGGAAGAGAGGGACAATATCAGGTGTGGTAAAGCGCTGCTGTTAATTGCAGTTGAGCCTGTGGAATGTTTAGGCAAACACAGAACTTTACTGATATTTTTAGCTTAGAGATTATGTGTAAAACACCGGTATAGCAACCATTTCAGTGCTTGTGTGTGTGTGTGTGTATGTTTGTATATGCACATTTGTGTGTGTGTGTATGCTTGTGAGTGTGTGTGTGTATGTGTGTGTGTGTGTGTGTGTGTGTGCCCCCTCTATGTCTGTATAATTACCGTGGCATTAACAACCAGTATCTATAATTCCCTGATGCAATTAGATGTGTTCTTGACACTGGGGATCTCCCCAAACTTATCATTACTGATGTGCAAATTATACACATACCTCTGACATGCTCCCCAATTAGTCACTTTGTACTGTTAATTAAGGGACATTAATCTGGTGTGTGTGTCTCCGGGAGCGTGGGCTGAGACTGGCAGCACTACAGGATCAAATGAAATGAGAGAGAGGCAGGGGGCCAAATCATGGCACGCTGGTATGTGCTCATTTGGCCTGGGCCAGGCACGGGCCACGCCTCACTGAACACAGAGAAAAGAGCCTGGATGAACATACACAGTAGACTGTTGTATTATGACTGATGATAGGGGTAATGTGTTATGATACCTGTTATGGGTTGTGTTGGCATATAGTATGCTGCTTCATAATGCAGACACTACAGTGAGGGAATGAATCATTTGCATATAAATTAGCATGTATCCTCAACCAATTGACCGGGAAAATGGAATTTAGAAAAATTCTAATCCCTGCTACTGTATGTTGAAAAATACCATAGCATCTATATGTTCAGCTCACAATTCATGACAATAAACATATTCCACATTTCACAAACTCTGTCCTTGTATGACCTGTGGTCTCTGTCCACCACACAGATAAACTGTATCTTACCGCACAGCCCATACTGTACAGCACACGGTATGCTATCCCTCCACAGAAAACTATTGGGCAAATTGAAGCAGATCTCCCATCCACATGTATTCATCAGCCCTCCCACCTCATTCAGCAGTGTCCCTTCATCCCCCATTATATTTCTAATTAGTACAGACCCGCTCATCCAACAGGCACTGTGGTCGGAGGTCCACTGCCAATTTTAGGACAGCCTCGGCCTCAAGCCTCACTGAGGATGCAGCATCACATGGCCTTACACAGCCCACTGTTTTTCTGTCACTGTTCTCTGTGGATGGTGCTGTGGAAGGTGCTGTGGATGGTGCTGTGGACGAAGTGCGATCCATGTAACTCTAGCTGATACGACAGCATGTATTATAGATGAGTGACACTTCGTATTGGAGCTACTCGTTATGGCATAAGTGCTATAATGCATGATAGTTATACCTGTGGGATGGATGTTCTGCATAGTAAGCAGAGTCTATTCATCTAATTCTACATTCAATGTTTCCTAATAGACATAAATGTTACACTCACTGAATCTCAATACACAAAAGTTGCATATTCACTAAGCCTCAATGCATACACCGCTTTTTGATTTGTTGTGTTGCCCTGGGGTGGTGGAGAGAACGGAAATCCATGTAGCGTAATATGTATGGAAAATAAATATGTAACGAGCTGTTTATCTGACTCTGTCCTCAGTCTCCTGCACATCTGGACCCTAAATTACAATGGCTGAAAACAAGGGGAAATTTACTGCCGTCCTGACAGGGTTTCAGACTGGGCACCAAGCCCAGTCCCCCAGTCCCACACGGCCCTGGAGCCCTTACACATGGGGGCCATTATTTGTAAAGTAGCTGTGGTGGCACCAGGGAATGATTTGAGAGGCGAACACGTGTACTGGAAAACATGCTGCCCAAGTGTGTTTACCCGTTCTTATCACATCCACCCATCTGCAATAAGTGGTGAGGAAAGAGCGTGTCATGTCGAGGTTGGAGATACAGAGAGATTACCGAGCCACTCAAACCCCAAAATCTCCGTCCCGCTCCCGCCTGTCTCGCTCCTCAGAGATGGATTATCTTTGGAGTATCGTACGGTACTTGAATGAAATATTCACACACACGTCTTTATCTTTCCTGGCGTTAGCCGGCCCACCACAGATATACATAGTAACTACAGTGGTAGTTAAAGTACACTCGCACAAATCACCGTGCCAGGACAGAGAGGAGATTAGAGGAATGAGTAGTAGTGGTAGAGGCTGTAAGGGGGAGTGGCGGTAACTTTGAGGAATGTTGTGCTCATCATAAAGAGAGAATGGGTTGGTCCTTTGTAGCTCAGTTGGTAGAGCATGACACTTGTAACACCAGGGAAGTGGCTTCGATTGCCGGAACCACACATACATAAAATGTATGCACACATGACTGTAAGTCATAAAAGTGTATGCTAAATGGCATATACAGTATTAGGAAGACATCAGGACAGAGAATATACAGACAAAGAGAAAGACAATTGTGGAAAAAATAGAGAAAATAAATGAAGAGACAGTGAGAGGCAAAGAGAAGGGGAAGAACAGGAACAATTAGAGGTGTAGAGGCAAAGAGATACAGACAGGCAGACAGACAACCAAGAGACAGATCGAGACAGAGAGAGAAGATGAGTGAGATGGGGTAATTTGCCTGGCCCATAGCCCCACAGTAAACCCGTTGGTTGGCCGTGGGTCTAGGCTGTAGACGGACCGTCTCCTTCAAGTGCTGGGTGAATTAAGCTGTGGTTCCTCTGGAGGGCCCCAACCAGCCCCAGCAACGTGCTAAACCCAGACGTTACTTATGGCTACCCACGAGGGCTTAGGCCTAAAGACTTAGGACTTACACTGTGCAGAGAGAGAGTTGGAGAGAGAGAGTTGGAGAGCGAGAGAGAGAGAGAGAGAGAGAGAGAGAGAGAGAGAGAGAGAGAAGATAGAGATTTAGAGGAATACTAAAAGCTCTCATGAAAAAAGCCACAAAAGAAAACCAGGACATGATGAAACATGTGGCCAACACCACTCCCCTGTCCCCTCAACAGTCCCCTCACCATTCCCTCTATTCGGCTTTCGCTTTGTCACGGCTCGACCAAGGTCCCGGCTGTGGTCCGGTGGTGGTCAGGGAGGACCAGCACGGGTACAGATGCTCTCAATCAGGTCCTCCAGACCACGGCTGTAAGGGATAGTACCTCACAGAATGGCGATGAGTAGTAGAGGTCAGCGAGAAGCTGCTTTCAGCATGATGATCATTCCATGACGGAATCTGCGCCATTCCTGACTTTTCCAAATAAAGGATTGGGTTTCGTCCCAGAGAGGGAAAGGATGAGCAGTCCTAGGAAGAGGGAAAGGATGAGCAGTCCTAGGAAGAGGGAAAGGATGAACAGTCCTAGGAAAAGGGAATGGATGAGCAGTGCTAGGAAGAGGGAAAGAGGAATTACAATGGGGCCATCATATTAATATAACCACAATAAGATAATGTTATGGTATCACAAATAAGGGGAGCAAGTGAGTAAGATTATTCAAAAAGACAAAGAGCATCTGTATTGACTGTCCTTAAATGCTCTTGTGGTGTAGAAAATAAAACCACTCAAAGTCATTGCATAAAACGCTGAATATCTTGGCACTAATTACAAGGTTTTTCCTAACAGCCATAGCACTTCTAAATGACTTTGACAGTCACCTCTCCTTGTTAGAACAAGCTCTGATTATTTCATTGCACAATGCTTCAAACCACATCATACACATGCACTTAAAAGGTATTTGATACGGGCCTTCTAGGCTGGTTTGTTAGACTGTGCCACTCATATCAGAATGGGCAATGTGCGGTTAATAAGTTACTGCCTGTGAGTCATGCTCTGTATCCAGCCATACAACATGGTTTGAGCCGAGGCATGCCTAGGCTTTATTGATAACAGGTCTTACAGGGTGCTACCGATGGCTCCATAGTAAACATAAATCATCTTGCTGCTTTTAATAAGACGGGGCATAAGAGAAATGTCAAAGATATGTTGAATGAGCTGTCAGGTCAAGAATGCATTTGTTTTGAGAGGACTCAACGTTTACACTACTGTACCTCATTGTAAATTATGTATGTTGGTAAGTTAGGCACATGGTACAAAGCTCTGGGTGCATTAATGTTGATAAGATTTACATATCAAATCACCCCCGACCCCACTCTGCCATGCAAACCAAGCACATTCAATAACCCAGGTCCCTCATACTCTAAATATTTGCCGTCACTAACTCAATTTATGGTTTAATTTGCTGTATGGAGTCATTTATCGACCAGGAAAGCCTTATTAGTGATCGAGCTCACAGGCCCTGGCCCATCCTACAACGTTTTAATTTATATTCTATGAGCAGCTGGGTCTGACAAGAGACTGATGGTCCCATCACTTGGGCTATGGGGGGCTAAATGACCCCCCTCCCCCAATAACACACCCCAACACTCACCCTGGATGGATGTTAAATTCTTCCACCCTTCACAACTCACCATTTGACTGCTTGACATAGTTGTCTCCATTTGATGTGTTGTCTCCAATGATGTGTTAGTTAGTGGATTTCTTAATTCTTCCAAACATGGTTGTTATGAACAGAAAAGAATAACCCTGTACCCCATCCTCCTGCCTCTCTTCCACCTCTGGAGGCAGAGCATACAGTACATGACACAGAATACATAAACACATGCATTTTCAAACAGCATTGAATTCCAGTGGACTTACTGTACATGACCTTGATATACAAATCAGGTGGGTGGACTGACTAATTAAATAAGATTATCTTACAAAATATAATATTGACAGCAAAACAGGCAATCAAATGACATGGCTGACAGTGGTAGAGTGGTGATCTCTTGGAATTGTGTTTTTAACTTTTGGATATGCCTTGGCTTCTCCCCAAGGGATATCCAAAAGTTAAAAACACAATTCCAACCTTTCAACAATTTAGTGTATATCTCTAACCTCTATGCAATTCCTTTTAAATCAGCATATGAAAACCGTACATAAACAACACCCTTCCATCGTGGTAATTCAGCATCCAAGAGATCACCACTCTACCACTGTCAGCCATGTCATTTGATTGCCCCCATCGGTCGCAGCCGTCAGAGACCTATCTCCTCTTCCTGTTTAGATTTCCAAACATTTCATTTATCCCCAATCATTTCTATGGCTCCTCTCTCCCGCTTTTATCGGCCATCATCAGTCTTGTTTAAAGCAGACATGCAGAAGAGATGGGCTTGCTAGGGGGAAATTGCCCTAGTTTGATAATGAGGTGGTGGAAGTACTGTAGTAGTGGTGGTGCTGGAGGATTGAAGAGGATGAGAAGGGCTAAATAATTAAACTGTACAGGTGATTCATTCGAAGGAAAGGCAACGCGTGAGTTTGTGACAACGCAGCAGCCGGGATGAAGCTTAAATGCACGCGCTGGCTGAAGCTGAAATGGATTGTTCCTAATGGGGAGTCTGTCTTAGCCAAGGCCTTGCTGTGAACATGGGCTTTACCTTGTATATGGGAGGTGTGTGTGCACCTGTGAATGTGTGTGTCTGTGCATACAAATCAAATCAAATTGTATTGGTCACATACACATGGTTAGCAGATGTTATTGTGAGTGTAGCGAAATGCTTGTGTTTCTAGTTCTGACAGTAGAGCAATATCTAACAAGAAATATCTAACAATTCCACAACAATATCTAATGGAATAAGGAATGGAATGGAATAAGAATATACAGTGGCAAGAAAAAATATGTGAACCCTTTGGAATTACCGGGATTTCTGCATAAATTGGTTATAAATTGTGATTTGATCTTCATCTAAGTCACAACAATAGACAAACACAGTATGCTTAAACTAATAACACTCAAATTATTGTATTTTTTCTTATCTATATTGAATACATCATTTAATCATTCACAGTGTAGGTTGGAAAAAGTATGTGAACCACTAGGCAAATGACTCCAAAAGCTAATTGGAGTCAGGAGTCAGCTAACCTGGAGTCCAATCAATGAGATGAGATTGGAGACGTTGGTTAGAGCTGCCCTATAAAAACACTCACAAAATGTGAGTTTGCTATTCACAAGAAGTGTTGCCTGATGTGAACCATGCCTTGAACAAAGAGATCTCAGAAGACCTAAGATTAAGAATTTTAGACTTGCATAAAGCTGGAAAGGGTTACAAAGTATCTCTAAAAGCTTTGATGTTCATCAGTCCACGGAAAGACAAATTGTCTATAAATGGAGAAAGTTCAGAACTGTTGCTACTCTCCCTAGGAGTGGCTGTCCTGCAAAGATGACTGCAATATTGCTGAACTGACTTGCCTAGTTAAATAAAGGTTCAATAAAATAACATAAATACAAATAAAAGAGCACAGTGCAGAAGGCTCAATCAGGTTAAGAAGAATCCTGGAGTGTCAGCTAAAGACTTACAGAAATCTCTGGAACATGCTAACATCTTTGTTGACGAGTCTACGATACGTAGAACACTAAACAAGAATGGTGTTCATTGCTGCACGTCTGAAGTTCGCAAAAGAGCACCCGGATGTTCCACAGCGCTACTGGTAAAATATTCTGTGGACAGATGAAACTACAGTTGAGTTGTTTGGAAGGAACACACAACACTGTGTGGAGAAATAAAGGCACTGCACACTAACATCAAAGTCTCATCCCAACTGTAAAGTATGGTGGAGGGAGCATCATGGTTTGGGGCTGCTTTGCTGCCTCAAAGCCTGGACAGCTTAGTATCACCGACAGAAAAATGAGTTCTCTAGTTCATCAAGACATTTGAAACCTATTGAAGCTCAACAGAAGTTGGGTGATGTAACAGGACAACAACCCAAAACACAGAAGTAAATCAACAACAGAATGGCTTCAACAGAAGAAAATACGCCTTCTGGAGTGGCCCAGTCAGAGTCCTGACCTCAACCCGATTGAGATGCTGTGGCATGACCTCAATAGAGCAGTTCACACCAGACATCCCAAAAATATTGCTGAACTGAAACAGTTTTGTTGTGCAGGTCCACAACTACAGAAAAAGTTTGGTTGAGTTATTGCTGCCAAAGGAGGGTCAACCAGTTATTAAATCCAAGGGTTCACATACTTTTTCCACCAAGCACTGTGAATGTTTACACGGTGTGTTCAATAAAGGCATGAAAATGTATAATTGTTTGTGTGTTATTAGTTTAAGCACATTGTGTTTGTCTATTGTAGTGACTTAGATGAAGATCAGATCAAATCTTATGACAAATGTATGCAGAAATTCAGGTAATTCCAAAGGGTTCACATATTTTTTCTTACCACTGTATACATTTAAATATATGGATGAGCAATGACAGAGCGGCATAGGCTAAGATGCAATAGATAGTATAGATTACAGTATATACATATGAGATGAGTAATGCATGTAAACATGTAAACATTATTAAAGTGGAATTTTAAAAGTGACTAGTGTTCCTGACACGGATTGATCTGTTTTACCTGTCTTTGTGATTGTCTCCACCAACCTCCAGATGTCACCTGTTTTCCTCATTAGTCCCTGGGTTCTTATTTCTGTGTTCTGAGCTTGTCTGTTGCCAGTTCGCCTTGTTTGTCAATTCAACCAGCGTGTTTTTTCCCGTTCTCCTGCATTTCCTCCCGGTTGTGACCCTTGCCTGTCTGGACTCTGAACCCGCCTGCCTGACCATACTGCCTGCCCTGACCTCAAGCCTGCCTGCCACTCTGTACCTCCTGGACTCTGACCTGGCATTGATCTTATGCCTGTCCACAACCGTTCTCTTGCCTACCCTTTGGATTATAATAAATATCAGAGACTCAAACCATCTGCCTTCCGTGTCTGCATCTGGGACTCGCCTTGTGCCCTTATAGTTCCATTTATTGAAGTGGCCAATGATTTGTGGTCTGTATGTAGGCAGCCTCTCTGTGCTAGTGATGGCTGTTAAACACTCTGATGGCCTTGAGATAGAAGCTGTTTTTCAGTCTCTCGGTCCCAGCTTTGACCTGTACTGCAGACCGCACCACCCTCTGAAGAGCCCTGCGGTTGTGGGCGTCGATGCTCTCAATTGTGCATCTGTAAAAGTGTGTGAGGTTTGTAGGTGCCAAGCCCAATTACTTAAGCCTCCTGAGGTTGAAGAGGCGCTGTTGCGCCTTCTTCACAACACTGTTTGTGTTGGTAGACAATTTCAGTTTATCAGTGACACTCCGAGAGCCCTCACCTCCTCCCTGTAGGCTGTCTCGTCATTGTTGGTAATCAAGCCTACTACTGTTGTGTCATCTGCAAACTTGATGATTGAGTTGGAGGTATGCGTGGCCACGCAGTCATGGGTGAACATGGAGTACAGGAGGGGGCTGAGCACGCACCCTTGTGGGGCCCCAGTGTTGAGGATCAGCGAAGTGGAGATGTTGTTTCCTACCTTCACCACCTGGGGGCAGCCAATCAGGAAGTCCAGGACACAATTGTACAAGGCGGGGTTGAGACCCAGGGCCTCAAGCTTAATGATAGTGTTGAATGCTGAGCTATAGTCAATGAACAGCATTCTTACATACGTATTCCTCTTGTCCAGATGGGATAGGGCAGTGTGCAGTGTGATGGCGATTGCATTGTCTGTGGACCTATTGGGGCGGTAAGTAAATTGAAGTAGGTCTAGAGTGACAGGTAAGGTGGAGGTGATATGATCCTTGACTAGTCTCTCAAAGCACTTCATGATGACAGAAGTGCATGCTACGGGGAGATAGTTATTTAGTTCAGTTACCTTTGCATTCTTGGGTAGAGGAACGATGGTGGCCATCTTGAAGCATGTGGGGACAGCAGACTGGGATAGGGTATCTCTCTCTGTGTGACAGTATCTCTCTCTGTATGTACAGACTATCATCTGACCACATATCCAATGACTGTACCACATAAATATGTCACTCATAACCATGTATTTTATTTGTATTTATTTATTTAACCAGGAAAGTCAGTTAACAACAAATTCTTACTTACAGTTACGGCCAACCAAAAGGCAAAAGGCCTCCTGCGAGGATGGGGGCTAGGATTAAAAATAAAAATATTGGACAAAACATCACGACAAGAGAGACACCACAACACTACATAAAGAGAGACCTAAGACAACAACATACCATGGCAGCAACACATGAAAACACTGCATGGTAGCAACACCACATGACAACAATATGCTAGCAACACAACATGGCAGCAGCACAAAACATGGTGCAAACATTATTGGGCACAGACAACAGCACAAGAAGGTAGAAACAACAATACATCACTCGAAGCAGCCAGAACTGTCAGTAAGAGTGTCCATGATTGAGTCTTTGAATGAAGAGATTGAAATTAAACTGTCTAGTTTGAGTGTTTTTGGCAGCTCGTTCCAGGCGCTAGCTTCAGCGAACTGAAAAGAGAAGCGACCCAGGGATGTGTGTGCTTTGGAGACCTTTAACAGAATGTGACTGCAGAATGGGTGTTGTAAGTGGAGGATGAGGTTTGCAGTAGGTATCTCAGAAAGGGGAGAGTGAGGCCTGAGAGGGTTTTATAAATAAGCATAAAACATGTTTTTAAGCATCAGCCAATGGGTCTTGCGACGGGTATACAGAGATGATCAGTTTACAGAGGAGTATAGAGTGCGGTGATGTGTCCTATAAGGAATATTAGTAGCAAATCTGATGGCCAAATGGTAAAGAATATCTAGCCGCTCGAGAGCACCCTTACCTGCCGATCTATAAATTACATCTCCGTAATCTAGGCCATCATTGTAAATAAGAATTTGTTCTTAACTGACTTGCCTAGTTAAATAAATGTTAAATAAAAATTTATAAATACATCATCTAGCATGGGTAGGATGGTCATCTGAATCAAGGTTAGTTTGGCAGCTGGGGTGAAAGAGGAGCAATTACGATAGAAGAAACCAAGTCTAGATTTAACCTTACCCTGCAGCTTTGATATGTTCTGAGAGAAGGACAGTGTACCGTCTTGCCATACTCCCAAGTACATGTATGAGGTGACTACTTCAATCTCTAAGCTATTCTCACGGATGTTGTCCATCAGGTGCAAAGTGTTATCCTGCTACTGTTTCAGTAAAAAAGTTGAGGGATGGGTCTGGAGAAATGTAACCACTCTAAAATTCGTAGACCAAGCAGTGGATGCAAGGACTGACCATCCATTATACCGAAATGTTAGTTTTAATGTTGTTTACATTTACTTTATTTAAAATGATTGGAATTAAACAAGCGTGTATTTTGGGTTCTGATGGGGTATGACAGTTGGACTAAGCTTCAGAGGCATTAATAAGTTATTTTCTTGGGTACATATCATTTATCATTCATTTCTAAGTAAAACAATGAATGTACCATCTGAAAATTGCCCCTTTAAGGCTTGGTGAAGGACATTTGGAACACGAGGTAGTTTTCCACGGCAGAAACATCTTCACATAGCCGTTAGATATCCAACGGGGCATGTTCACGGACCATGTCCATGTTGTTTATCATGTTACGACCCTATTGAACTCCAAGCCAAGCGATGAGTCCATACTAAACATTAACACCAGGCCAAGGCACTTCACTGATAGTAATAGCTCTCCTCATAATCCTCTTTACAAGACCTTTAGGCTCCTCTTTACCTAACAGATGTTCTGCCTGACTACCCTGGACCTGTCTTCTCTTACCTTCCTCGCTGTGTGAAAAGAAGAAATTAGAAATTTCTGATCTAGATTGTATGTCTTTGTAAGCCAGCCATAGTGGAATGCTATGCTCCATTGTGTGGCTTGCTTGTTTGACATTTGGCAGGCATGTCTATCTTTGTATGCTTGTGAAATTAGCATCTGGCAGTATTAACTGCTTTATACAGTATAACACACTGCATTGCATGCCAATCCTGGTTCACATCTCTGACATAGCTACGCTATCTCTTTGGAAGTATAGTCTAAATAACATAATTGGCCAATCTAAACTGCTATGACTTAGCTGCTATGTGGGATGTCTGAATGGTAACTGGTTTAAAATCCTTGACTCCTCCATTCAAATCTCATGGTATCGTTAATGTCCTTGTGTTCCATGCTGTTTTCCTCAGCTGCAGAGAAGCACAGTAAACGTAATCTTGTGACTCTGGCGTGGAGATCCCATGACGAATAGCTAATGAATGTGGGGACATATTAACTGGCCTGACACAGAGAGCTTTGTGTATGTGTGTGTGTGTCTTTTATGCATTGTCTTCTGAACATGCACCTATAATATGTCTGTGTTCTTCTCTGTCTCTTCTGTGTACTCCAACCCTCCTTTACTACACTGTCTGACTTTCTCCTTATCCCCACACTCAATCAATTGATCTGCAGTTCATGTTCAGTAATTGATAAATCTCTGTGACGTTTCATAAAGACAATACAACGATAAAGGATCTGGCTTTAAAAGGAACATCCATATGAGAGGAACTGTGTTCAAAGCTTTTCATTATAAAATAATCAGATTTTATAGAGCACATAGAGCCAATAGACAGTATACACTGAGTGTACAAAACATTAAGAACACATGACAGACATGACATATTCACCAGGTGAATCCAGGTGAAGCTATGATCCCTTGTCACTTGTTAAATTCACTTCGATCAGTATAGATGAAGGAGAGGAGACATGTTATAGAAGGATTTTTAAGGCTTGAGACAATTGAGACACGAATTACAATTTAATAAGTGACTTTGAACTGAGTATGGTAGTAGGTGCTAGGCATACCGGTTTGTGTCAAGAACTGCAACGCTGCTTTGTTTTTCACGCTCAACAGTTTCCTGTGTGTATCAAGAATGGCCCACCAGCTAAAGGACATCCAGCCAACTTGACACAACTGTGGGAAGCATTGAAGTCAACCCTGTGGAACGCTTTCAATACCTTGTAGAGTCCATTCCTTGTAGAGTGCATAGAACTGAGGGTGTTCTGAGGGAAAAAGTGGTATACTCAGTGAATAGTTGTAATGTTCTGTTCCCAGTCCACTGCTGGCCAGTCTCTGCCAGAGCAGGAAGCCCAGGTGATAGAGCTCCTATTGAATGTACATGGAGGTAAAAAGCAGAGGTTATCTGAAATGAGGAGTCCCATATGAAGGAATGGATTTAGCCTGTTTAATCCCTTATCAAACAGACTATACGGCAGGGCCTATTTTTAATCCAGGGGAATTCACTGCCCATTTTACACTGTTTGTCCACCTTGGATCCACTGGGGTGTCCCAGGGTATCGCCACAGTAACCTTGAACAGGGATTGAGGCCCGGGGTTTGTCACCTACTGTAAGTGTTACTATTACTGAGAATACCTCTGTTCTCTCACTCCCTGCTTCTGACTGAGATTTTACTGAATACACCGTACCTCCAGTTCAGTTCAGTAATTATTTATCCATTAATAAATATATTTCTTTCTCAGAAGGAGACAAGAAAAGAAGATTGAATTTCAAATCTCAAATACAGTGGTAAGCTCTCTCCAGCTCTGGCCAGCCCCAGAAAAACTATGGTTTGGTTCCTTGACAATAGTTGAATCAAAATGGGTCCAAAAGGCTGAACCTTTGAGTTACCATACAGTGTGCAGTGGAGTCAACGACACAACCCTGGTAGCAAAGGAGTACTGTAGCATGTACCAGTTTGGTATTCTTAAGCCATTGAAAATACAGCATGTATCTGACTACAGCATTTCAATTAGATGAATCCATTGTATTTATTGCGTAGTTATTTTCCATCAAAATATGATAGGCTATTCATCAATCAAGAACATGTAAGAAAATCATATTTTGATACTCTCTTTAGCTCTATAAAATAATAACTCCAGGCTGAGCCACCTCTATTTGTGCTTTTATCTCTGAATAATTAATTAGAGAATCTGAAATTATTTTGCCATTCATGACCTTGATGGTGTGTACATTAAAAGAAGGGGAGCGGTGTTAAACGTGAAATAAGATGCGAGTGGAGAGGCGGCGTAGCTACATGTCGACACCCCAGAGTAAACAAACGAGTTGGGCTAGCAGATGGGATTACCATATCTCCACTTAACTTGTTTTATCCTGTGAGAATCATCAATATTAAACGGTAAGGAGAAGGAAGAGAAAGTGCTGAGCTATAAGCTTATAGCAGCCGCGGTTGAACCTCTGTGTTTAAAGAAGAGAGAGATAAATGAGAGAACCCTCTGGAATCTCAAAAGAAAGTAAATACCCGTCTTTTATCTTTTCTCCCTGTCCTCTCCACTCAGCATGGTCTCTCCGTTCGTTAACACGTTTCGCTGTCACGCCCATTTCTCCAGCTCTTTCTTTCATATTGTTCAACTCGTTATGATCACTGACAAGTTGTGTCCACTTCTGTCCATCTCCCTAATGTTATCTGTTTGTCCATGCAAAAAGCACACGTAAATATTGACTAGACATATTTGCATGTACTGCATATACGGACCTGCTAATGTTGTCTGTAATTCTATCAGGGCTGTATTCTGCAGCTCTCTGCAGTTCGGACCGTAATGAAGGTAATGAGAAGTGAGAAGTGACCTGTGTGTGTGCCTTTGGGCTAAAAGCCGGTGAATCTGCTGTGCTTGCCTGTCGCGTCTGTGTGTATGGAGGTAGACACTGCCCTCAGGGCTATCACAATCAGCTACTTTGTCTTCTTTGGCAGGTAAATGAGCCAGGAGTGGTACGAGTTACACTGCTGAAACATGAACTTTACAGGATAGAACAGGCGAGCGTACACATTACTGTACACTGTTTCCTCACTGTAAGACACAACACAGGATCCTAAACACAAACGTGCACACACACAGACACATGTGCACAGCCACCGCCACCCAACACACACAAACATGAGGGTCCTATCCTATTGAACACACATCTGGTCGCCCTAGGGCCCCTGGAGAGGTGCCAGGCAGCGAGGGCCAACACACAGGGCCCAGAAGGGGGCTACTGTCCCCCTGCCAGCCCCCAGCTGATATTAGTTATCAATATTTTACTCGCTCCCATTAAACTTTAAAGAGGCTGCGATTAGGCGCGGAAACAAAGGAGATCCTTCATGATATCGGATCACGTGGAGCTGTAAAAGATCCCTTTAAAAGGCTTTATTTAACAATATAAAACTGGCCCAGGTGTGTTAAGCTGTGGGGAGCTGGGAGCTGTGCAGATGCCTGAGGAAGGAGCTTCTGTGCTAAGGCCCTCTGCCAGCTCCACCAGCCCTTCGCCACAGTATGAGCACCATACTTCCTGTCACACACTAAAGGATAGGGCCTTTCAAAGGTAAAAGAGCTAGGCCATAGTAATCCTTTCAGTAATCTCTGAGACCCAGAACAAAAATCTTGGGTAGCTGCGTCATATGCTCAATTAGGTTCTGGGGAGAGATATATGAGATAAGATACTAACGAGACAAGAGAAGTCTACAGCACCCTAAACGGAAACTCTCAGCCGAAGCAAGGGCCAAATGGCCCCTCCCCTTCTGAAATTTAAAAGATGCGAACACCTGCGAAATCGTGATTTGTCCATGTAATCAGTGACAAAATAAATCTGCCCACAGTCTCTCCTGCTTGGTCCTTTAGCTGGGTCCATGCCTAGTATCCACTTCCTTGGGACTAACCTGAAATTGAAGCCCCAGCTCCTTGTCCATACACTTGCCTGTCTTGGAAGAGTAAACCCTGGCTCCAGCTCTGGTAATTATGCTGTTTCTGGGTCCATCCATTCCTCTGTGCACTGATGGTAAACATGTGTTTGTTGTATTGTTGTTCAGAGAGAGTGGGCCAGGGTTGGCATGGATGCTGTGGTGTGGAGAGCTCTCTCCTGTCTTCTTCTTCACGTCTCCTGACCATTGTCATGACGAGCCAGAGCCACAATGATGAAGAATCCCAGAAATGTGGTTATGGTAACGAGAGCGTGCAACAAACAACGGCTCATCTAACCCTTGTTCTCCTCTCTCTCTATCCCTTTCTCTCTCTCTCTCTCCCTCTCTTTCTCTTTCTCTCTCTCTTTCTCATTCTCTCTCTCTCTTTCTTTCTCTCTCCCCCCTCCTCTCTCTCTTCCCCCATCTCTCTCCCCCATATCTACCTTCTATCTCCATGACCCTCTCTTTTCCCCACACTTCCTCCCCCGCCTTTGACTCTCCCTCTCCCTGAATACTCCCCATTTCCCCTCTCTGGCTGCTTCTCTCTTCCTACCCCTTCTCTATCCCTGTCATTTCCTCTGAAACCCATTGAAGCCTTGGAGGTTGAGGGCACTCAGTTCATCATCATCTGGGGCCATGTAAGGTCGCCCAGAAAGATGAGTTTTAAACACAACAACAACAAAGGCAATGCTGTCTGTTACTATAATACATGCAGTCTGTTACTGTAATACATGCAGTCTGTTACTGTAATACATGCAGTCTGCTACTGTAATACATGCAGTCTGCTACTGTAATACATACTGTATGTTACTATAATACATGCAGTGACAATGGCTCCATACACAGTTACAGCCAATAATGAGGAACGCTGTGAGTAACCTCTTCTAGAAAATGATTGTGGATTGTGTTTTTCTGTTTTACTATATTTCCACCTGCCCCAGAGAACCTCAATGGTACAGTAGCTCTGTTTCATCAAGAATGGTGATGAGGTAAAAATAGGTGTGTGTGTGTGTGTGGGGTGGAGGGGGGGGGGGGGTGGTTCTTCTATCCTTGTGTGGACCTAAAATCCCCAAAGGTCCCCACAAGGATACTACAATAAGGAAAATTCTCCCTCGTGGGGACCTTTCCCACATCCCCATGGACAAAGGCTATTTTAAGCTTATTGGGTTAGATTTAGGGTTAGGGTTAGAATTAGGGTTAGGGTAAGGGGTTAGTGGTTAGGGTTAGGGTTAGGGTAAGGGTTAGGGGTTAGGAGTTAGGTTTAGGGTTTGGGTTAGGGTTAGGGTTTGGGTTAGGGTTAGGGTTAGGGTAAGGGTTAGGGGTTAGGAGTTAGGTTTAGGGTTTGGGTTAGGGTTAGGGTCACAGGTTAAGGTTAGGGTTAAGGTTAAAGTTAGGGTTATGGTAAGCGTAAGGTTTAGGGTTATGGGTTAAGGATAATAGGATTTTGAATGGAAATTAATTGTTGGTCTCATGGGGATAGAAGAGCACAATGTGTGTGTGTGTGTGTGTGTGTGTGTGTGTGTGTGTGTGTGTGTGTGTGTGTGTGTGTGTGTGTGGTATGGGGATTTTCCACATGACGACGACAGTAGTACATAAGCAAAAGAAAACATGCACAAAACCAAAACCTTGCACATATTTACTCAGTAGGTGTGTGTGCATGTGTGTGTTTGTGTGCGCGTGCATGTGTGTGTGTGTGTGTGTGTGTGTGTATGCGTGTGTGGATGTGTGTGCACGTGTAGACACACATATTGTGCATTTGATAACATATACATAAACACTGTTCCACTTTTCACAAAAAAATATCCAGGCAAATTAATCTAGTGATGATTTACTGCTTTTCCTCTACTAATATGTGCAGTGAGAGAAAGTTGATATCGGAAAAGCACATTTCTCACAATTTACTACACACGGTCTGCCTTCATGGCCTTTTTCTCTTGCCAGTCTACAATATACATAAAGGGGTTTATTTCATCATTGCACTGTAAATGAAGATATATTAACATCTATTAGGAGCTATGGGCACTTCCACTCTTTAAGAGCCAGTATAGACAGAAATAATTAAGCGGTATTGTAATTAAATTTTCGACTTATTCATTAAATGTATTTTACTGTGCAAAAGTAATTTTGGTTAGAGCTTTTATGGCCTTCTACTCTCCTGATGCCAATGGATCTACTAGTGAGACGCAGACTGACACAGACCTGGGGTTCTTCTCCCTCTCTTCCTTGTTTCAAGGTTTTAAACAGTATATTCCTCACCCTTTCCTTCTCTATTTCCAGCTTCTTCTCCCTCTCCCTCTCCTCACATTAATTGCATGGTTCTCTCCACAAACATTCCTGAGGGAGGTTCTACCCCGAATAGCCGGCCTTCGAGGTTGGATCCCTGGGCCGGCGGCACGCTCCATTTGGCCGGGACCATGTCGGAAAAGCCAGGCGGCAACCGCATAACGACCAGTGTCTGAGGGGCTAATTTTTCATGTTCAAACAGAGCTAGCGCTTGGCGGCTAGCGTCTGCAGACTGACTCCCTGGTCCAGACTGTGGCTAATGCAGGGGTTGTCAGTGCCCTGAAGGGGTCGTAAAACATTGTAACCAAACCCTGGGATCCCCCCTTTTATGGGATATACATCCCCTGGTACTGTATAGGCAGTCATGTTGTATGCTTTAAGTGAAGGAATTGTAGATTTGAGCCAATGTGAGGCACTACGTCTCAAACTTGATCTGTGCAATAGTACAGGTAATTTCCACTGTACTGTTTTGTAAATAGGCATACACAGTATATGTAAAGTGATTTATGGCCTGCACATAAATACAGTACAACACTTATCATGACAAAAGGGATGTAGTGTCAGATCTGAACCTAACCACAGTCTATTCAGCTAGGTATGTGTAATATATCTCTAAGAGGGGACCAAGTTTTGCCCTCAGGAATTCAGACATAAAACTTAACATATGCTCTCTGTTTTGCATGTTTGAATTGATTCCCAATGTTCTGTTGCAAAAAGCATAATGTTTTATTTGAATTGCATATATAGGGGAGCATAAAATTGTGGATACAGCCTCGTTTCAGATCGCATTTCACACAGTCGAGATTTGGTACAACCCCTTGTCAATCTCTGGACAACGAGTGTGTCATTCTGCGGTGACGCTGTGTGACTAAGCACTCAGATCCTCCAGTCTGTAACCTCTCCTCTGACCTCATCTTTATAAGACATAGTTAAGGAGGAGGTGAACCTCACTTGGTGTTACGGAGAGGGGAGGCTACTTTTCCCTTCATGCTCTCCCTTATTGTGGTATGGTATAGCCCATGTCCCTGTATTCTGGCACTCCTGGCTGTCTCTCTGGTGCCTGTCTCTGGACCTCAGCCCGGGCCATTCTATTTAGTGAGAGGGGTTTATTTATTATTTTCTCTGACCTGGGGTAGTTGCCCCCAGCTCCACAGGACCACTGTGGCTTGAGTTCCTCATGTCTTTGTGTGTCTCTGTCTCTCCTTCTTCCACAGACCCAGACTTGACTCACCACTGTTTATTGGCTTGATTCTCTACAGTTTTGCTCCAGCGAACTTCATGCAAAACATGGCTCCAACAGGCAGAAAGACCAACATCCCTAAGCTCAACAGCACATGCTTTGGGCTTTGACTGAGCAGTATGGAAACAAGTTCAGACTTCTTAAGTTTTGAAGGAAGAGAAAGCATGATGTATTATGACAGATTTATACATTTTCTTTGCAGATGTCATTGTGTCTTTACTTTATCCAAACTTAACAGGGGCTCCTGAGTGGCACAGTGGTCTAAGGTATTGCATCTCAGTGCTAGAGGCGTCACTACAGACCCTGGTTCAATTTCAGGCTGTATCACAACTGGCCATAATTGGGAGTCCCATAGGGCGGCGCACAATTGGCCCAGCGTCGTCCGGGTTTGGCCGGGGTAGGCTGTCATTGTAAATTAGAATTTGTTCTTAACTGACTTGCCTAGTTAAATAAAGGTTAAATGAAAATACAATTAAAACAGCTTGAGTAGGTATGGGAGGCATAAGCAGAGTTTAAATAGGTTAGAGAGAGGGGAGCAGGCAACTGTCTTGGAGCACCAATTATTTGTGTGTATAAAAAGATTAAGCCACGCAGATGAGGCTGAGTAAGAAAAATAGACCACATCTATAGTGACCTATATATTCCATTATCCTGCAGGTTGCATTAGAAAAGTGCTTGGCTCGGATGCTCTGGCTGGGTGTGCTGTTTTAGTTACTGGGAAGTTTATGACACACCAGTAGTTATTTTCTTCTTTCTTTGTCGGCCTGTGTGTGTGTGTGTGCCTGCTTGCATTCCCCTAACAAAATTCACCTCTGGTTCTTAAGAAGAAAAGCCAAAGCCTCAGAAAGTCAATGAGGGCAATTCCACACTGAGCTGCATAGCGTGGATTTACAGTATTTAAGATGTGCAACACCTGGTGTCATTTACCAGAAATGCTTCTCTGTGGCTTTCACGTGTGAGGAGCACAGAGTTAAGGCTTCCGTCAGACACCAATACCCAGTCACTCCTTCAAACAGTGACACTGGAATGTATTTATTGAGGTCTGTTTGTCAAAGCTACTGTGTCTGATATACAGGATGTAGCTGGGGTTTAGGCTTTCATGTATGACTTTACAGACAACATCGACCTCAATGAAAGTACTGTGTGGTTTTGTGGAGAGTGCTCGTTAGGGGCAGGGGTGAACATAAGATCCCACAGCATTCAACAGAACTGACTGATTCTAAGGAATCAGTATGGTGAAGATAAAACACATGCACTAGGCATTATCTGAGCAGGTTATTTTGTATGCCTTCAAGCCACGTAATTCCTAACTTTCCACACTCATCAAATGAAATATGTAGCTTCCACTTCCACTATAAAAGACACCCAAGTCACACTGTGTCTCCCCTACAGCGTTCTGAGGGCCATACGTACTGTGATGCTGGAGAAGTGGGACAGGCATTAAAGAGGGAGAGGCATTAGAAACAAACAAGGAACGAGTGGATGTCCACAGTCACGTAACAGTTTAAAAGCAATTTTTGTTCATTGTGAAAGAAGAATCCCACAGACTATCTCTCTCTAGCTCTCACTCTCTGCCTACCTTTCTTGCTTTCTCTCCCTCCCTCCCTGTCTCTAGCTATGTTTAAAGAGCGGTGAGAGGTGATGTGCAGATCATGCGTGTCCATGTCCTATGTGTCTGTTAAGCCGTGCCATACTGTGCTGCAGTCTCCTACAGTCTCCTTCTGCTCATGAAACATGGCGAGAGAAAGGCCATCTAGAAGCTTTTCGGTTGAACCCAGGTAGTTGTGGTTTATTGTCCCTTACCCTCGATGTAGCAAATATGTGGAATCCATTGCAAAAATAAGTCAATGATCTCACTTACTCAGTATAGGTTACAGTATATTTTGGCAATGACACACTGACCCAAGCTACATATTTCTTAGCTACCCGAAAAGCATGAAAAGCACATACTGTACATATACACAGCAATGAGTTATAAATCAAGACAAAATAAAAACTAAAATGCAATTCAACCTAATATAGACACAGTATATCAAGGAGAGTTGAAATCACAGAGTAAGCCATTTCTTGAGTTAAATTGACTCTACTGGAGTCATCTTAACCCTCAACAGAGTGATACACTCCCTGGAGTTAGTGTTGATAGCTGGAGTACTTATAACTCCATTTAGAGACAGGGAGTTAAAGCTATGGAGCATCCACAGATGTGGGAGGGGCATCATTGTCATATTTCTGTTGCAGATAGATTTTTTGAATTGTTCGTTTCAATATCTGTGTTTTTGCATGTACATTGATTGTTTTTGATCTTATGCTACACAATGATATGTAACATACATTTTCCTAAACTAATCTAATCTGTAAGTGGTTGGATTTATTGCAATGCTGTTCCAGTCGACATTATGTAGGTAGTTTCTAACAACAGCACTTTCCTCTCTCCTCTGACATGCATTCTGAATACAAGTTGTTGATGATGTAAAATTGCTGGACATCCTTCCTCTTAAATGGATACCACTAGAGATTGGATGTCACATTGCAAGCCACCATAATATGACACATTAAGAATATGTAAATGAGCCTTTACACCCTTACTCCGAAAAATGGGACCATATAAACCCCATAGGAGTTAAATTAACACTTGTGATAATATTGTAAACACTACTGTAAATAATTAGCTCTAGAATACTGAACAACACTGCAGAGAGTAAAAAAAAACATACAGATTTATTTTCAATGAATACTGTACAGAGTGAAATGTAGAGATAATTATAAACACTACATTTAGCATATACAACTCAGAAAAAATGACTGTGTTGCCAGAGTACATTTTACTATTTTTAGACTGGGACCAAATGTTATCTGTGGCAGAGTTACATTTTCTTACATTTACATTTACATTTAAGTCATTTAGCAGACGCTCTTATCCAGAGCGACTTACAAATTGGTACATTCACCTTATGATATCCAGTGGAACAACCACTTTACAATAGTGCATCTAAATCCTTTAGGGGGGGGGGTTAGAAGGATTACTTTATGCTATCCTAGGTATTCCTTGAAGAGGTGGGGTTTCAGGTGTCTCCGGAAGGTGGTGATTGACTCCGCCGTCCTGGCGTCGTGAGGGAGCTTGTTCCACCATTGGGGTGCCAGAGCAGCGAACAGTTTTGACTGGGCTGAGCGGGAACTGTGCTTCCTCAGAAGTAGGGAGGCGAGCAGGCCAGAGGTGGATGAACGCAGTGCCCTTGTTTGGGTGTAGGGCCTGATCAGAGCCTGAAGGTACGGAGGTGCCGTTCCCCTCACAGCTCCGTAGGCAAGCACCATGGTCTTGTAGCGGATGCGAGCTTCAACTGGAAGCCAGTGGAGAGAGCGGAGGAGCGGGGTGACGTGAGAGAACTTGGGAAGGTTGAACACCAGACGGGCTGCGGCGTTCTGGATGAGTTGTAGGGGTTTAATGGCACAGGCAGGGAGCCCAGCCAACAGCGAGTTGCAGTAATCCAGACGGGAGATGACAAGTGCCTGGATTAGGACCTGCGCCGCTTCCTGTGTGAGGCAGGGTCGTACTCTGCGAATGTTGTAGAGCATGAACCTACAGGATCGGGTCAATCGCCTTGATGTTAGTGGAGAACGACAGGGTGTTGTCCAGGGTCACGCCAAGGTTCTTAGCACTCTGGGAGGAGGACACAATGGAGTTGTCAACCGTGATGGCGAGATCATGGAACGGGCAGTCCTTCCCCGGGAGGAAGAGCAGCTCCGTCTTGCTGAGGTTCAGCTTGAGGTGGTGATCTGTCATCCACACTGATATGTCTGCCAGACATGCAGAGATGCGATTCGCCACCTGGTTATCAGAAGGGGGAAAGGAGAAGATTAATTGTGTGTCGTCTGCATAGCAATGATAGGAGAGACCATGTGAGGATATGACAGAGCCAAGTGACTTGGTGTATAGCGAGAATAGGAGAGGGCCTAGAACAGAGCCCTGGGGGACACCAGTGGTGAGAGCACGTGGTGCGGAGACAGATTCTCGCCACACCACCTGGTAGGAGCGACCTGTCAGGTAGGACGCAATCCAAGCGTGGGCCGCGCCGGAGATGCCCAACTCGGAGAGGGTGGAGAGGAGGATCTGATGGTTCACAGTATCAAAGGCAGCAGATAGGTCTAGAAGGATGAGAGCAGAGGAGAGAGAGTTAGCTTTAGCAGTGCGGAGAGCCTCCGTGACACAGAGAAGAGCAGTCTCAGTTGAATGACCAGTCTTGAAGCCTGACTGATTTGGATCAAGAAGGTAATTCTGAGAGAGATAGCAGGAGAGCTGGCCAAGGACGGCACGTTCAAGAGTTTTGGAGAGAAAAGAAAGAAGGGATACTGGTCTGTAGTTGTTGACATCGGAGGGATTGGGTGTAGGTTTTTTCAGAAGGGGTGCAACTCTCGCTCTCTTGAAGACGGAAGGGACGTAGCCAGTGGTCAAGGATGAGTTGATGAGTGAGGTGAGGTAAGGGAGAAGGTCTCCGGAAATGGTCTGGAGAAGAGAGGAGGGGATAGGGTCAAGCGGGCAGGTTGTTGGGCGGCCGGCCATCACAAGACGCGAGATTTCATCTGGAGAGAGAGGGGAGAAAGAGGTCAAAGCACAGGGTAGGGCAGTGTGAGCAGGACCAGCGGTGTCGTTTGACTTAGCAAACGAGGATCGGATGTCGTCGACATTCTTTTCAAAATGGTTGACGAAGTCATCCGCAGAGAGGGAGGAGGGGGGGGGAGGAGGATTCAGGAGGGAGGAGAAGGTGGCAAAGAGCTTCCATTAGAGTTAAACGTACTCTTTCATATTTGACATTGTAGCTAGAAACCTAAGGGATACACATTATAAACATAAAAATAAAATGCTGTGGCTAAATGAGACACTAAGATGTGATGAAATGAAAGTGGATTCAGCAGGGCTGATGGCAGAAGGCTTTCCCATTGACCTTGTTGAAACACAGGAGCCCAAGGATGGAGCTGTATTTACACCACGGACTGGTAATCTAATGCAAACATGACGCACAAGAGGGCAACCTAAAGAAGTGGAGGTCGGAAAAATAAACGATAGCCACACCACACCGAGGTTTGTGGCTTTACAGTAGCTGCCAAAGCTGAGGCAAACTCAGTAATTCACCCAGATTTCAGTCTGTTAATTCATGGTATCTATAACAGATAGCTATAACAAACGAGCACACACATACACATACACAGGCACGCACGCTTATCCACGCGGACGCACGCACAGAAATTCATACAAACATAGTGGTTAAGGGGTGGAAGATGCTCTACGTCTTAGACTAAAGAAACAAAAGTAATTTCCTTAAAAGTTCATCCCATGGTGGATAATGCATTTGATTCATTGAAATAAGTGCCTTATGTACCATTTATTCAGCCGTGGTTAGCTCCATACATACTTAATGTAATAGAATGATAACCATTCAGAGAAGTCACATTTCCTCCTCTCACATGAAGTGTTCTGCTCTTGTCTATCAGTGCATAGACACTGTTTGGCAATTATGCACCTATTAGGATTAGCGTAGATTAAGCTATCATAGGGATGAGTTTGAACACTAGCTAATACCACTCCAGTTACGGGACAATTATCTTCCCCCCACAGCTCTCTGTGGTCCTCTCCTCTTTGCCTAACTTTATCTGTGCTGGCCAGGCCACTGCCAGACTAGAAACCTGTGAATGTAGGCTCTGGAGGGTGTCCCAATGCAGACCTTTCTGTTTGTTCTCTTATCACAGCTCAAGGGCTCTGATAATGATTGTAAAGTCTAGCAGAAGTCTAGCAGACCTCACAAATAAACAGTGAGGGGGTTATTCATGAGACTTCACTGCCATGCCAAGCATCTGTTTTTAATTTGAAATTATACTGTTATAAGCATAACATATTATATAGCAGTCTGAGAGAGACAGATGAGAGATTTAAAGTGGTGACAAGCACACTAAAGAGAGCATTCTGTAACACCACAGCTTTCTTTGTTTCTCATTTAGTTGTAGTCCCAAAGATTCACTGGCACTCGCATACAGTAGGTCTACACCTTCATTTAGGGAAAAAAGTTAAAGGCGATTTTAAGGCCTCTTTCCAACAAAAACATAAGAAGCGAGACAACTCATAATTATGGCCCTTCAAAGTGCATTACTTGACTCTGGTTAGAACAAACCGCTGAAGCAGAAAATTGCGAGAGCTACCACCACGCTTTCTAAGTGCACTTGTTGGGATGGCATTAATATTGGAATGATCATTTGGCGCGCTAGGCTAATTTAGAGCCTGTGATTTCTCTGCCCGTCATCCTCTCGGCAATCAGGCCATAGTTTCCCTGCCTCCTTACTGAACCCCCATCGCTGGGTTAATAGAGCCGTATCAGAGGGCTATAAACATTATGGAGCTCTCTACTTCAGTCACTGCTGCTAGGCCAGCTCTCTGTCTGTCTAAATGTCTGTCTGGTACAGTAGCTACTGACCCAAGACCAGGGATATTCCAGGTTGAGCCAAGAACAGTGCAACTATCGGTGTTTACAAATTCTCAAAATGTTGGTTACCTCCTGTGCAGTTAGTTGCAAGAGTTCACTTAATAAAAATATAAAACATGTTTCAACATTAAATTCAGTCACTTTTCAAGTTCATCCCAGACTCTCTGATGTGTCCTTTCCTCTGTGTGGAAACTGAGTAGGACAGGCATGGGAAGCGGGTGTGAAGGTAGAGGGAGAGCTGCATTTGAGGTTTAAGGAGAAAGTTAGAGAGAGCCAGAAGCTGTAGATGAGAGTTTTAGGGGAATGGAGCGAGTGGAGTGTGAGGGCCGAACACTGTAGATACGTAGGCATTAGCATTTTTAAGGTGCAGTAGTAAATCCTGCGCTGGAAGTGGAGGGGCAGGATCTGGGGAAATTAACCAGGATTAATGTACTCCCATCGTCACGGCGACTGATAGCGGTTACTACAGTGCCGATGGGGTCACCTTGTGCTGCCTTTGTGTGGTAAAAAGGCAGGGTGGGGTTAGATAGGGAATGTGTAAAATAATGGACTGAGTTGGGCTGCATTCATATTACTGTATATGATGCCTTCCATCAAATGTCAATGCACTTTACATTGTGTGTGGGTAACCCATCTAAACCCAATAACAAGGCACTCATGTGGTTACGTTAATGCCCTGCAGCTGTGCAATACTTGATATGTGTGGTTAGGAAATGTACAGGCCCAGATAAAACATTTAATTGAACAAAAATAAAATAAATAAAATCAGGAAACTCCACTCTGTCTGTTTTCATGCAGCACATTTGAGTTACTGAAAATGAAAGACATAAATATTTATCTTGATCATAGTCAACAACATCCAGTATTGGAGACCTTGCTGTATTATTCTTTGGCAACAACTAATATACACCAGCTGTTTTTCTGTGTCATTCTTAAGCCCAATGTCACTCTGGAAGCCACACTGATGGCCCTGTACATTGTCCTTGTGGGCCGTGCCATGATTGGTCGGAAATGTAAGTTACATTGCAGTTCTCAAGTTTACACTCTTGGCTGGGTGTCTCAAGTCTTGAAGAAACACATGTATTTCTTTGAAAACAACAGATTATCTAACGTATACTAACTATACCTAGTTACTTAGAGCAACAGTTGAAGACGAATCTACCCCATAACTGCAAAAGTATGTGGACTCCCCTTCAAATTAGTGGATTCTGCAATTTCAGCCTCACCCATTTCTGACAGGTGTATAAATTCGAGCACACAGCCATACAATCTCCATAGACAAACATTGGCAGTAGAATTGTCTTACTGAAGAGCTCGGTGACTTTCAACATGGCACTGTCATAGGATGCCACCTTTCTAACAAGTCAGTTTGTCAAATGTCTGCCCTGCTAGAGCTGCCCGGTCAACTGTAAGTGCTGTTATTGTGAAGTGGAAACGTCTCGGAGCAACAACGGCTCAGCTGTGAAGTGGTAGGCCACACAAACTCACAGAATGGGATTGCCGAGTGCTGAAGAGAGTAGAGCGTAAAAATCGTCTGTCCTTGGTTGTAACACTAACTACTGCCTCTGGAAGCAATGTCGGCACAAGGACTGTTCTTCGGGAGCTTCATGAAATGGGTTTCCATGGCCGAGCAGCCGCACACAAGCCTAAGATCACCATGCCAAGCATCGGCTGGTGTTGTGTAAAGCTCGCTGCCATTGGACTCTGGAGCAGTGGAAATGTGTTTTCTGGAGTGATGAATCATGCTTCATCATCTGGCTGTCCGATGGACGAATCTGAGTTTGGTGAATGCCAAGAGAACGCTACCTGCCCGATTGCATAGTGCCAACTGTAAAGTTTGGTGGAGGAGGAATAATGGGTCTGTTTTACATGGTTCAGGCTAGGCCCCTTAGTACCAGTGAAGGGAAATCTTAACCCTACAGCATACATTCTAGACGATTCTGTGCTTCCAACATTGTGGCAACAGTTTGGGGAAAGCCATTTCCTGTTTCAGCATGACAATGCCCCTGTGCACAAAGTGAGGTCCATACCAAAATGTTGAGATCAGTGTGGAAGAACTTGATTGTCCTGCACAGAGCCCTGACCTCAACCTCATTGAACACCTTTGGGATGAATTGGAATGTCGACAGCAAGCCATGCCGAATCGCCCAACATCAGTGCCTGACCTCACTAATGCTCTTGTGGCTGAATGGAAGCAAGTCCCCGCAGCAACGTTCCAACATCTAGAGGAAAGCCTTCCCAGAGGAGTGCAGGCTGCTATAGTAGCAAAGGGGGACAAACTCCATATTAATGCCCATGTTCGACGAGCAGGTGTCCACCTACTTTTGGTCATGTAGCAGTCAGTAGAGAGCGAGAGAGAGCGAGAGAGAGAGAGAGAGAGCGAGAGAGAGAGAGAGAGAGAGAGCGAGAGAGAGAGAGAGAGAGAGAGAGCGAGAGAGAGAGAGAGAGAGAGAGAGAGAGAGAGAGAGAGAGAGAGAGAGAGAGAGAGAGAGAGAGCGAGAGAGAGAGAGAGAGAGAGAGAGAGAGAGAAAGAGAGAGAGAGAGGAGAGAGAGAGAGAGAGAGAGAGAGAGAGAGAGAGAGAGAGAGAGAGAATATGTCATGTTGACCAGTGAACAGCGCTTCTACAGAACAGTTGGATATTTGGAGCGGTTTTGATATGGATGTATTGTTCATTGTGCGTTGTGTAATAACTGCTGGTATTTCGTAACAGTTTGTCTTACCCTTACAGAGATGGTGGCTATTAGGTAGTCTACAGGGATATAACTGTGCCTGCACACATCTGTGTATTTCCTTGAGTGTATGAGAAGAAGAAGGGAGAAGGACCTGTCAATTCCTCGTCTCGTCCGTTCTCTGTGCAGGCGAATGCTCCATCCGTCAGGGCTTAAGTAGTTTTCCGACAGTACATTGACCTTGACTGCCTGGCATCGATTTCCAGTGGAGTCGCACCGAGCGGGGTCGTTACCGCGTGGCCCCGCTATGGGGTGTGATCGGGAACACATTCCCCAAATCCCGATACCGCGCTGCCATATGGCGGTGATGGATCGCCCACCTCTGTAGACCATCAATCCTCACCTGCCGTAACCACGGTGACACCTGTGTCGAATTTATCATCATACACACCACAGACATGGCAGAAAAGGAGAGGGGGTGGGGTTGGATACTAAATAAAGACCCACTTCACATAGGTACACACACACACACACACACACACACACACACACTTTCATACTTATCCTGCACAAACCCATGCTACCATACCCTTCTCCTTGACTTTGTCAAACCCATTCCTTGAAATGAAATCGTATCAGCTGGGGAGTTATGTTTAAATGTAACCCCCTTCTCCTGGTGAGCTCAACATTGTTTAACAATGAAATTGCTGATGTGGCAAGGTGATGTATGAGAAGGTGACAATGCATGTCAGACGCATGTGAATCCAGCTAACCTTAGCATGAGAGGACAGCCATTTAGGGAAAGACGGATGATATCTCCACTTCAAGCACTTCAGCCAGACACAAAACAATAACTACAAGGCATCATCAATAAACCATTATTGATGGGTCTTTATGTGCAACGTAAATGGCATGTATAAACTTCTCTTTTCATGGCAGCTCTATGTCCCGAGAGAGAGGAACCTCAAACGGAGATTCACCGTACTTTAGGTTTAGAAAAAGAGGTCACATGACCTTGCCCATCCACTAATTTAATTAATTATCCACAGTTCCTTGGAACAGCTTTTATGGGCAGTTAAAAATAAAATGGGAGAAAACTAGATTTTTTTTATTTATTTTTACTGCCATGCAAGTGTATGCGCTGTCTCTGACAAAGGTCTAGTCTCCTGTAGGTCTCTGGCAGTGATGCCAAGTACAGAGTTTAGACCTGTGCAGTGATGGGACAGACTGGACAGAGGAGAGGGGCGTCCCACTGTAGCTCTGTGTCTCTGAATAATTAGCTCTCTCTTTAGCTTATTTTTCTCTCCCTCTCTCCATCATAATTTCTCATCTCCTTTCCCCTTCTTTCCGTAAGTCTCCATCTCTCGCTGGGTAATATTGTACCGTATTTTCACATTCAACCTCTCCAATTCTCTTCCCCCCACACACCCCTCCTCCTCACCCCCCTCTCCCTTTCTCCCTCCTCTACCCCCTCTCTCTGTCTCCCTGGGTATTGTCTTGTAGTGAACAGGCTCTGGTGCCATCCAGACCGCAGCTCTGCGCCCAGACCACAAGCCCCATGTGGAGGGGAGCGGCTTACGAGCTCTACCCACCAGGAGAGCACTGCTCACAGGCACAATGCCCCCTTTCACAGGGCTCCTCCATGGGCGTCGCACAGAAACACCATGAGCCAGAGGCAAAGAGAGTCTCAATACACACACATGTACCCGCGTTAACACACATAAACACACACTCACACACATATACGTGCACACATACAGATGCCAGCATATGCATATGCATATACATACAGTACATTGTAGAAGACATCAAAACTATGAAATAACACATATGGAATCATGTAATAACCAAAAAAGTGTTAAACAAATCAAATTATATTTGATATTTGAGATTCTTCATAGTAGCCACCCTTTGCCTTGATGACAGCTTTGCACACTCTTGGCATTCTCTCAACCAGCTTCATGAGGTAGTCACCTGGAATGCATTTCAATTAACTGGTGTGCCTTGTTACAAGTAAATTTGTGCAATGACTTTCCTTCTTAATGCGTTTGAGCGAATCAGTTGTGTTGTGACAAGGTAGGGGTGGTATACAGACGAATGAGTAGGTGTTGGTTGGCCATTGGTACAATACAAACACATGGAGCCAACAGAGAGGGCTGCCGTGTTTCTAGCTCTTAGGAAACTTTGCAGTATTATTAGCCCAGAAAATGTTTTGTGTTATTACATACAGCCGGGAAGAACTAATGGTATTTGGTATTTTATTAGGATCCCCATTAGCTGTTGCAAAAGCAGCAGCTACTCTTCCTGGAGTTGGATATCAGAGCGGTGGTAACTCCCCAGCACTACCAGCATTACAACCAGGCATACGACTTTCCCGAATCGGATCCTTTGTTCGTACCCCCCCGGGGCAATTCAAGTCAAATCAAACTTTATTTGTCACATGCACCGAATACAGCAAGTGTAGACCTTACCGTGAAATGCTTACTTACAAGCCCTTAACCAACAGTGCAGTTCAAGAAGAGTTAAAAAAATATTTACCAAATAGACTAAAGTAAAGAACAATAATAAAAAAGTAACACAATAAGAATAACAATAATGAGGCTATATAAAGGGGGTACTGGTACCGAGTCAGTGGGGGTACAGGTTAGTTGAGGTAATTTGTACATGTAGGTAGGGGTGAAGTGACAATGCATAGATAATAAACAAAGAGTAGAAGCAGTGTACAAAAGGGAGGGAGGAGGGGGAGGGCACATGTAAATAGTCAGGTGGCGATTTTATTAATTGTTCAGCAGTCTTATGGCTTGGGGATAGAAACTGTTGAGGAGCCTTTTGGTCCTAGACTTGGCGCTCCAGTACCGCTTGCCGTGTGGTAGCAGAGAAAACAGTCTATAACTTGGGTGACTGGAGTCTCTGACAATTTTATGGGCTTTCCTCTGAGACCGCCTATGTATATAGGTCCTGGATGGCAGGAAGTTTGGCTCCAGTGATGTACTTGGCTGTACACATTACCCTTTGTAGCGCCTTATGGTCAGATGCCAAGCATTTGCCATACCAGGCGGTGATGCAACCTGTCAGGATGCTCTCGATGGTGCAGCTGCAGAAACTTTTGAGGATCTGGGGACCCATGCCAAATCATTTCAGTCTCCTGAGGGGGAAGAGGTTTTGTCGTTCCCTCTTCACAACTGTCTTGGTATGTTTGGACCATGATAGTTCGTTGGTGATGTGGAGGAACTTGAAACTCTAGATCCGCTCTACTACAGCCCCGTCGATGTTCATGGGGGCCTGTTCGGCACGCCTTTTCATGTAGTCCACGATCAGCTCCTTAGTCTTGCTCACATTGAGGAAGAGGTTGTTTACTGGCACCACACTGACAGTTCTCTGACCTCCTCCCTATAGGTCGTCTCATCGTTGACGTGATCAGGCCTACCAATGTTGTGTCATCAGCAAACTTAATGATGGTGTTGGAATCGTGTTTGGCCAGGCAGTTGTGGGTGAACGGGAGTACAGGAGGGGACTAAGTACACACCCCTGAGGGGCCCCAGTGTTAAGGATCAGCGTGGCAGACGTGTTGTTGCCTAATCTTATATTTTATATATGAATGCTTCCACTCAGTGTTTGAGATCAATTGACAACCTTTACCATGGCACTTCGAGATTTATTTTAAACTGCAAAACCCTTACGCACCACTGCAATTTGTATACAAGGGTTGAATGACCTTCTCTAGTCACTCGTAGGCTCTGTCACTGGTATACTTTTATTTACAAAGCCATTTTTGGTTTACTACCGTTTTATTTGGGCATTTTTATTGTTCAGAAATGTGGTGGGTACTCTCTTTGTTCGCTGGACTTTATCCTGCTAACTGTTCCAAATTTCCGAACTGAATTTGGTAAAAGGGCTTTTATGTACTCTGCGCCATCGTCTTGGAACGTCTTACAAAATACTTTTAAACTGGAAGAACTTGTCCCAATTGATATTTTTAAATCACTGATGAATGATCTTGAGACTGATTCCCTGACCTGTCAATGTTTTTAATTTGCTGTTTTTGATTTTGTTATACTCTTGTGAATTCTATGGTTTTTACTAGATTATTTGTAGTTTTTCATGTTGTTTGTCTGTAATTTTTGTAATGACTTGGTGCTGCCTATCTTGGCCAGGACGCTCTTGAAAAAGAGATTTTAAATCTCAATGAGCCCTTCCTGGGTAAATAAAGGTTTAAATATAAAAAAAGAATCTACCAACTGGGGGCGGCCCGTCAGGAAGTCCAGGATCCAGTTGCAGAGGGAGATGTTTAGTCCCAGAGTCCTTAGCTTAGTGATGAATTTTGTGGGCATTATGGTGTTGAACGCTGAGCTGTAGTCAATGAACAGCATTCTCACATAGGTGTTCCTTTTGTCCAGGTGGGAAAGGGCAGTGTGGAGTGGCATTGAGATTGCACCATCTGTCGATCTGTTGGAGTGGGTCTAGGGTGTCCGGGAGGATACTGTTGATGTGAGCCATGACCAGCCTTTCAAAGCACCTCATGGCTACCGAGTGCTATGGGGCGGTAATCATTTGGGCAGGTTAACTTTGCTTCCTTGGGCACAGGGACTATGGTGGTCTGCTTGAAAATTGTAGGTATTACAGATTCGGTCAGGTAGAGGTTGAAAATGTCAGTGAAGACACTTGCCAGTTGGTCCGCGCATGCTTTGAGTACATGTCCTGGTAGTCCGTCTGGTCAAGTGGCTTTGTGAATGTTGACCTGTTTAAAGATTTTGTTCATATTGGCTACCGAGAGTGTTATCACACAGTCATCCAGAACAGCTGGTGCTGTCTTGCATGCTTCAGTGTTGCTTGCCTCGAAGCGAGCATAAAAGGCATTTAGCTCGTCTGGTAGACTTGTGTCACTGGGCAGCTCGCGTCTGGGTTTCCCTTGGTAGTCCGTAATAGTTTTCAAGCCCTGCCACATCCGACGAGCGTCAGAGCCGGTGTAGTAGGATTCAATCTTAATCCTGTATTGACACTTTGCTTGTGTGATGGTTCGTCTGAGGGCATAATGGGATTTCTTATAAGCATCCGGATTAGTCTCCTGCTCATTAAAAGCAGCAGCTCTAGCCTTTAGCTCGATGCGGATGTTGCCTGTAATCCATGGCTTCTGGTTGGGATATGTACGTACGGTCACTGTGGGGACGACATAGTTGATGCGCTTATTGATGAAGCTGATGACTGAGGTGGTGTATTCCTCAACACCATTGATGAATCCCAGAACATATTCTAGTCTGTGCTAGCTAAACAGACCTGTAGTCTAGCATCCGCATCATCTGACCACTTCCGTATTGAGCGAGTCACTGGTACTTTCTGCTTTAGTTTTTGTTGTAAGCAGGAATCAGGAGGATACAATTATGGTCAGATTTGCCAAATGGAGGGTGGGGGAAAGCTTTGTATGCATCTCTGTGTGTGGAGTAAAGGTGGTCTAGGATTTTTTTTCTCCTCTGGTTGCACATGTGACATGCTGGTAAAAATTTTGGTAAAACTGAATTAAGTTTGCCTGCATTAAAGTCCCCAGCCACAAGGAGTGCTGGTTCTGGGTGAGCATTTTCATATTCGCTTATGGCCTTCTAGATTTTGTTGAGAGCGGTCTTAGTGCCAGCTTCGTTCTATGGTGGTAAATAGACGGTTACAAATAATATAGATGAGAAATCTCTTGGTAGATACTGTGGTCTACAGCTTATCATAAGGTACTCTACCTCAGGCGAGCAATACCTCGAGACGTCTTTCATATTAGACATTGCGCACCAGCTGTTATTGACAAATAGACACACACCCCTACCCTTCGTCTTACCAGAAGTAGCTTCTCTGTTCTGCCGGTGCATGGAAAATCCCGCCAGGTCTATATTATCTGTATCATCGTTCAGCCATGTCTCGGTGAAACATAAGATATTACAGTTTTTAATGTTGGTAGGATAATCTTAATCGTAGGTTGATGATTGCACGTTAGCAAGAAGAACGGATGGCAGTGGGAGTTTACTCGCTCGCCTACAGATTCTCAAAGGCAGCCCGATCTGCGGCCCCTTTTCCTGTGTCTTTTCTTCAAGCAAATTACGGGGATCTGAGCCTGTTCCAGTGAAAGCAGTATATCCTTCTCGTCGGACTTGTTAAAGGAAAAAGTTTATTCGAGTCCGCGGTGAGTAATCGCAGTTCAGTTATTTTCGGTCATAAGAGACGATAACAGCAACATTATGTACAAAATAAGTACAAAAATAAGTTACACAAAATGCTTTTTTTCATCTTCAAAATTGGTTAGGAGAATATAAAACATGAGCCTTGTTCTTCGGCGCCATCTTGTAACAATTCAACTGATTCCAGAGGCCGAACCCAAACAACGCTGGAGAAGGAGAGGTACTCGGAGTGGTCTTTTAGTCGAACTTAGGAAGCGCGCACACCACCCACCACTTCAGAGTATATTACTTGCTAATGTTCAGTCTCTGGATAATAAAGTGGACAAGCTCAGGGCAAAGATTTCTTTCCAGAGAGACATCAGGGATTGTAACATACTCTGTTTCACGGAAACATGGCTTTCTCGGGATATACTGTCTGAGTCTGCCCTGCCAATTGGGTTCTCAGTTCATCGCGCAGACAGGAATAAATATCCTTCCGGGAAGAAGTGCAGGGGAGTATGTTCCATGATTAATGACTCATGGTGTGATTGTGATAACATACAGGAACTCAAGTCCTTTTGTTCACCTGACCTAGAATACCTCACAATCAAATACAGACCGTATTACCTCCCAAAAGAATTCTCTTCGGTTATAGTCACAGCCGTGTATATCCCCCCTCAAGCCTCAAGCCGATACCACGAACTTCACTGGACATTATGCAAACTGGAAAACACATATCCTGAGGCTGCATTTATTGTAGCTGGAGATTTTAACAAAGCAAATTTGAGGAAAAGAATGCCGAAATTCTATCAACACATTGACTGTAGTACTCGCGCTGCTAAAATAGCTCGACCACTGCTACTCCAACTTCCGGGAGGCCTATAGCCCTCCCCCAACCTCCTTTCGGCAAATCTGATCACGACTTAATTTTGCTCCCCCCTTCCTATAGGCAGAAACTCAAAGGACTAATTATCACTGGTCTGACCAATCGGAATCAACACTTCAAGATTGTTTTGATCACACGGACTGGGATATGTTCCGGGTAGGCTCCGAGAATAATATCGACGTATATACTGATACGGTGACCGAGTTTATCAGGAAGTGTATAGGAGATGTTGTACCCACTGTGACTATTAAAACCTACCCTAACAAGAAACCGTGGATAGATATTAGCATTTGCACAAAACTGAAAGTGCGAACCGTCGCATTTAACCATGGCAAGGTGACTGGGAATATGCTAAATACAAAACAGTGTAGTTATTCCCTCCTTAAGGCAATCAAACAGGCAAAACCTTAGTATAGAAACAAAGTAGAGTCGCAATTCAATGGCTCAGACACGAGACATATGTGGCAGGGTCTACAGACAATCATGCACTACAAAGGGAAAATCAGCCACGTCGTGGACACTGACATCTTGCTTCTGGACAAGCTAAACACCTTCTTTGCCAGCTTTGAGGATAACACAGTGCCACCGACGCGGCCCGCTACTAAGAACTGCGGGTTCTCCTTCTCCGTGGCCGACATGGGCAGACATTTAAACGTGTTATCCCTTACAAGGCTGCCGGCCCAGAAGACATCCCTAGCAGCCTCCTCAGAGCATGCTCAGACCAGCTAGCTGGAGTGTTTACGGACATAATCAATCTCTCCCTATCCAAGTCTACTGGATACATAACATAACATCTAACCCAATGTCAACAAAACAAAGAAGTTGATCGTGGACTTCAGGAAACAGCAGAGGGTGCACCCCCCTATCCACAGCGATGGGACTGCAGTGGAGAAGGTGGAAAGCTTGAAGTTCTTCGGCGTACATGTCACTGACAAACTGAAATGGTCAACCGACACAGACAGTGTGGTGAAGAAGGTGCAACAGCACCTCTTCAAACTCAGGAGGCTGAAGAAATTGGTATTGGCACCTAAAACCCTCACACACTTTTACAGATGCACAATTGAGAGCATCCTGTCGGGCTGTATCACCGCCTGGTATGGCAACTGCACTGCCTGCAAACGCAGGGCTCTCCAGAGGGTTGTGCTATCTGCCCAACGCATCACCGGGGCCAAACTACTTGCCCTCCAGGACACCTACAGCACCCGATGTCACAAGAAGGCCAAAAAGATAATCAATGACAACAACCACCCGAGCCACTGCCTGTTCACCCCGCTATAATCCAGAATGCGAGGTCAGTACAGGTGCATCAAAGCTGGGACCGAGAGACTCAAAGGCCATCAGACGGTTCAGTTCTGTTAAATTACCATCACTTGCACATTAGAGGCTGCTGCCCTATATACATAGACTTGGAATCACTGGCAACTTTAACAATGGAACACTAGTCACTTTAATAATGTTTACATATTTTGCATTACTCATCTCATATGTATATACTGTATTCTATCCTATTCTACTGTATCTTAGTCTATGCCGCTCTGACATTGCTCGCCCAATATTTATTTAATCTTAATTCCATTTCTTTACTTTAGATTTGTGTGTATTGTTGTTAAATTGTTAGATATTACTGTTAGATATTACTGTTAGATGTTACTGCACTGTAAACACAAGCATTTCGCTACACCCGCAATAACATCTGCTAAACGCATGTATGTGACAAATAAAATGTAATTTGATTTGATTTGTGTCCAAACTTTTGAATGGTACTGTACACATGCACGCCCACACACAAGCATGTATCAACACACACACACACACACACACACACACACACACACACACACACACACACACACACACACACACACACACACACACACACACACACACACACACACACACACACACACACACACACACACATACACACACACGTAACGGCTAGTTAGTTAGCGGTGGTGTGCGCTAATAGCGTTTCAATCGGGTGACGTCACTCGCTCTGAGACCTGAAGTAGTTGTTCTCCTTGCTCAGCAAGGGCTGCGGCTTTTGTGGCGCGATGGGTAACGATGCTTCGTGGGTGTCAGTTGTTGATGTGTGCAGAGGGTTCCTGGTTCAAGCCCAGGTTGGGGCGAGGAGAGGGACGGAAGCTATACTGTTACACACACACGCACACACAACCCATTATTTAATTAACTCTGATAGCTAAAGAGCTTAATGCTTTGCTACTACTAGAAGAGCCCAAACCTTCTCAGTACGCCCATGCTTTACTCTCTACATCCGCAAACTAAGACATGGATTAGGTGGCATCAAAGGATGAGAAGTAGAACCAATTGATTTGTGTTTTAGTTTTAATGCTTCCTTCCAAAGTAACACTTTTCATACTTTCATATAGCTGAATATGCATAGACATAGATTTGTATATACAGTATTATCAGAATACAAAAGAATAAGAAAAATGATGTGGACTTCATACTTCTGCCTACAATGAATGTGTACTGCATGAAATTATTGTTGGTGTCCAATTACATTTCATTCATATGCAGGATTATTTCAAGACAGGAGTGTCAACCAAGGAGAATGACTCCCCACTCTCATTGAAGCCAAGGCTGACTGCGGTACTGCAGGCATTGTTAGCAGAAACCAGGATCCCCCATTATAGTGAATGGAAAAATGGCAATCTTCATGTGAATAAAAAAATAAATAGAAGACAATCATGGTACCAATAACTTTTTCTAATACACCAGATGTATGTCCTTAAAGTGATTATTTTAAAATCTCACACAGAAGAAGTTATAAGTACAATTTAGTTGCTAATGGCAGCCTGCAGTACCCCAGTCAGCCTTCAACTTGAGTTATTCAATGAGGGGGGGCAGCAGTTAGATAGCCTGTAAAGTCACTTCCTGGAGCAGGTCAGACTGTGCTTGTTATGTCTCCATGAGACGCCTCCTTAGTAAGACTTCCTGGGTTTCAAATGCACTATTGAGTCTGAATGTTGGAATGAATGGTGTCACGTGATCGATGGCTTTGTCCATTCTTTTTACATCCATTGATTGGGAATAAGGGTGAGGTTAGAAGACCACACATGGGTCACAATTTACAATGGCTTCATACACTCTCTCAGGAGCTGCAATAGTGTCAGCATTGGACCGACTGTGATAAGTACATAGAAAAACAGCTTGACACTGTGTTTTCAGACAACAACTGAATGTGAGTGGTAGCATGAGTTAGAATGGGTACACTGAGGTAATAGTGGTACACAAAAAGAAGTGAACATTATACAGTTGCTCCATCCAACCAACCCACAGTCCTAACTACCACATTATAGTTCCCACCTTTCTCTTTGACTGTATTCTTAAAGCCAGGATGCTTTGAAATGCTCCCCTTTGATCCAACCCCATTCAACAGTGGACTGGCCCCCTCTGAGCCCCTTGATTGAGAGGAATAGTCGACAGGACTAATCTATCCATCGGCTGTAGGGTGGACCGGACGGTGATCCACAGCGCCATGCTTTGATAAGGAATGGCTTTGAATGATTCTTTAAACTATCGATTGCCTCTGATATGACAATCACCAGAGCAAGAAGAAAAGGAGAAGAAAGAGAGATAAAAACTAGGCAGTACTAATTACAATACTTAAAGGGTAGACTCATTGATACGTGTGTTTAACTGAGGGGGAATCGCCTTTCATTTTGTCCCAAGAGATGCTTTTTTTAATCATTATTTGAATATTTTTTGCTGTAAAATACCATTTTATAACAGTGTTAATCCACTAGTACTTTTTGATTCGTGAAACCGTAGTGGGAATAAAAAATGTAAGAAGAAAAAAGACAATTAGGCAGCCAGTACATTACAATAAACTTTAGTGAACTGTTAACAGAATATATTTACAAAATAATACATATAGGAGAAGCTCAGCATTGTACACCAGGACACCCTACTGCAACGTGTTTAAACTACTAGTCCTCAGGCAGCGTTGTGGAAAGAAGCTGATGTGTCTCTAGAAATATATACCAAACCTATATTGAGGGTAAGAGCTTGAATTCAAAAACAGTCACACTAAATCTTGGGCAATCTAGTTATTTTCCTTCATATCTGTGGTTTTGGAGTGGTATAGTTAATAAATAAATAAAGGTATCGGGTTGGAGGGGTGGGCACAGGCCATTCCTGTTTCCACTGTGGTGTCCTTACCCTGTGGTCTACTCCTGCCTCCTGCCTGCCCAGTCCGGCCATGGTGGTAACTGCCTCCATCCGCCTGCCCAGCCGTTACTCAGTCCACACAGACTGTAGGGTTCAGGCTAGGAGGCTGAGCCCACCCCCTGGAATAAGACTATAGGGTTCAGGCTAGGAGGCTGAGACCACCCCCTGGAATCAGACTGTAGGGTTCAGGCTAGGAGGCTGAGACCACCCCCTGGAATAAGACTATAGGGTTCAGGCTAGGAGGCTGAGACCACCCCCTGGAATCAGACTGTAGGGTTCAGGCTAGGAGGCTGAGACCACCCCCTGGAATAAGACTATAGGGTTCAGGCTAGGAGGCTGAGACCACCCCCTGGAATCAGACTGTAGGGTTCAGGCTAGGAGGCTGAGACCACCCCCTGGAATAAGACTATAGGGTTCAGGCTAGGAGGCTGAGCCCACCCCCTGGAATCAGACTGTAGGGTTCAGGCTAGGAGGCTGAGACCACCCCCTGGAATCAGACTGTAGGGTTCTGGCTAGGAGGCTGAGACCACCCCCTGGAATCAGACTGTAGGGTTCTGGCTAGGAGGCTGAGACCACCCCCTGGAATAAGACTATAGGGTTCAGGCTAGGAGGCTGAGACCACCCCCTGGAATAAGACTATAGGGTTCAGGCTAGGAGGCTGAGACCACCCCCTGGAATCAGACTATAGGGTTCAGGCTAGGAGGCTGAGCCCACCCCCTGGAATCAGACTGTAGGGTTCAGGCTAGGAGGCTGAGACCACCCCCTGGAATCAGACTGTAGGGTTCTGGCTAGGAGGCTGAGACCACCCCCTGGAATCAGACTGTAGGGTTCTGGCTAGGAGGCTGAGACCACCCCCTGGAATAAGACTGTAGGGTTCAGGCTAGGAGGCTGAGACCACCCCCTGGAATCAGACTGTAGGGTTCAGGCTAGGAGGCTGAGACCACCCCCTGGAATAAGACTATAGGGTTCAGGCTAGGAGGCTGAGCCCACCCCCTGGAATCAGACTGTAGGGTTCAGGCTAGGAGGCTGAGACCACCCCCTGGAATAAGACTATAGGGTTCAGGCTAGGAGGCTGAGACCACCCCCTGGAATAAGACTATAGGGTTCAGGCTAGGAGGCTGAGACCACCCCCTGGAATCAGACTGTAGGGTTCAGGCTAGGAGGCTGAGACCACCCCCTGGAATAAGACTATAGGGTTCAGGCTAGGAGGCTGAGACCACCCCCTGGAATCAGCAAGTAGCCAAGACGTTAGTCATCTCCTCCACTCTTCTGTTACCTGTCTCTCTTCCTCTCTCTTTTTCTATATGTTCTTCATCCTCTCTGACCCCCTTTCTCTTTATCTTTCTCTTCATAATCCTTTCTTCTCTCTCTCTGCCTTCGTCTCCCTCTCCCCTCTCCCCTCTCTCCCTCTCCCTCTCCCATCTCTCCCTCTCCCTCTCCCTCTTCCCTCTCCCATCTCTCCCTCTCCCTCTCCCTCTCCCTCTCCCCTCTCTCCCTCTCCCTCTCCCTCTCCCTCCCTGACTCCCCCACTGACTCACTCCCTCACCCCCCCGTTACTCTCTGCCTCTCTCCCCCTCTCTTCGCCATCAGAGCCTCTGTCTCTCAGCATCGACAGCAGAGTAATTTAAAGTGGTGTTCCCAGGGGCCCAGTCCTTTACATCCTCCTCTAGGAATATGCAGCCTATTGATTAGTTATCAAGGCCTAATTGGGGTGCGATCTCTCTTGCCCTCAGACGCTCCCGTATATGATGGAGATGGCAGGAAGTGGATACTCCTCTGGTGCTTGTAAATAGACAATGTTGAGCAGAATGCCTTTCCATCCTCTCCCCAGGAAAATCTTACTGTCCCTCTCTATTTTTTCTTTTTACACTATCCATTCTTTGATTTTGTCATCATAGTGTCCCTCAAGCAGGCTTTGACTATTTATTCATTTCAGAGCACATTATGTTGAAATATTATGTTGGATTTCCAGTGTCATGTCCAAAACAAACCCATCAAATGAGGAAAAGTGTACATTCACTACAAGTACATTTACATCCAAAGCCAGAAACCCCCATCAATAACTGTAGTTGGAAAGTTGCTCTGAATTCAAGCATCTGCAGAATAGATTGATGTAAGAACTGACCTAGTTCAGGAAGGCTAGCGGCCCGACCTGGCGACACACACACAAAGACCAACAAAGCCCCCCCCCCCCCACACACACACACACACACACACACACACACACACACACACACACACACACACACACACACACACACACAAAACATCTCTCTCTCTCCCTCTCCCTCCCTCTCTCCCTCTCTCTCTCCAGCTCTCGGGTAAGGCTTAGACTCGGCCTCCCTGGAATACGGCGGGCGGCTCCGGCCACAACTCCCACTGAGCCGGAGCGTGGTGCAGAGATCGGCTGGAATGGGAATAGACAGTTAATGGGCACTTAGAGGATGGTGAAAACATTTTCCTCTGGAGAGGCAGTGGTTTGGAGCCATCTCAGCGGGTACTGGTCTGGCCAACTCTCTGACTCTCTGACTCTCTCTCTCTCTCTCTCTCTCTCTCTCTCCCTCCCTTTCTATTTGTCCTCTATCTCATCGTATGTCTCAGCCTCCTCTCCCTCTCGCCTCCTCATTATCCTCCTCCTCTTCCTCATCCTCTTCTTCATCCTGTCCATGATTTTACATCATCCTCCTGTCTGTTTCGTCTCTGCTCTTTCTACCTACTAACATTCTCTTTCCCTCACCTTGTTCACTTTCATCTTTGGCATCCTCTTACCTCCTCATCCTTTCCTCCATTCTCTTCAAAACCTCCCTAGTGGACAGTGGAGATGGGGTGCCTTGGCAGCGACCAGGCCCAGTCTGCTCATGGTTCTCTGTGAGGCGTGAAGTGGAGGAGGAGGCCGGAGCCTGTAAGGCCGATGCCCAGCAGCAATGTCTGGTGATGGGTACTGGCTCTACCTCAACCCCCTCCCCTCCACAGTCTGGCCAGTCCAGACATCTGAGAATGTTGTTAAAAGAACTGGTGTCACCTCAGGATAATCTGAAGTCCTGCAGCCCATTTTCCAACCCATTCACTCACTCAGGCCTCACCGAACCTGCTCCACTGCTGTCCTATTGCTATTCAACCAACACCTCATATAACTTTGGACCCAGCTTCTATTTACAGCATGTTTTACTGTGCGTTTAGTTTATATGTTTTCTTTTCTCCTCTTTCCCCTGTCTGATTTCTCCTCTTCCTCCTAAAAGGTTTGCTTAGACTCGAAGCTCCATGGAAAATGGAGGACAGTCAAGATGAAGATGAAAAAGTGGATCCTTTTCTGAAACACCAACCGACGTGACAAGAAAATGAACTCTCTAATCTAATTTAGGCTACATTTCTTTTAGATTCACTCCAGGGAGCCATCCTCTAAACCACATCTAATGTTAGTTTAAATTTCCACAAGCTCTATAGCATCATCACGACCGAGCTAAAGTCTTATAGCCAGTTTGTCATTACGGCAGTGATCACATCAAGAGCATGTTCTTCTGAAGAGGGTGCCCACTTATCCTGCTGGCCCCCCCGCAAGCACACTATGGCAGGTTTCACACTTTAGAACACACACCCCACATCACAACTGTTCTCAACATGTTGACGTCACTGGCCCAGCTGTCACGACTACGGTAGTGAAGACGCCGGCAAGTCTTTCTAGGCCTGGCTTTTCTGACACAGGCCACATGGATAAAGGGCAATGGTGGATACGGGGCAGTGATACAACTTGTGCACATTAGAGAGACATTTATTTGACAATGATGAAATGCATTTGGTAGTACCCTGATGTAGATCAACATATCTACATATATATGGTTATCCAATGCATTGCAAAATAGAGCTCTACACCAGTCTCAAACTCTTGTCTGAAAAGGAGCATTACAGGTACACAATGTGATAGAGATGAGGTAATTTATATGGGACCATGGTCTGTACAAGAGTGATGGAGAAGAGGTGTCTTTTCTTAAGGATGTATGGAGAGAGACAGAGAGAGATGGACATGCTCTCAAAATGAGCAGAAGGGTCTATCTGGGGGAGGGCAGTAGAAATCTGCCACGGGAGGCAGATGTGTCCAAATGTGACCCCCTCAGCAGACCCATCCAGCCCTAAAGACTATCTAATTGACTGGCTGGTCTTCCTCCTCCTCCCCCTCACCTCCTCCAAGTCCCTCTGGACTGCTGGATGGATGGTGTTAACTCCCAACTGATCAAGCCCCATTCACTGCTAATGAGAAAACGCTTAATGACCATAGAATGTGTGTGTTTGTGAGTGTGTATGTATATGCGTGTGTGTGTGTGTGTGTTTGTGCACTTATGCATGTCTGTTTTTGCACACACGTGTGCGATGCAATGTGCCAGGGTGAGGTTTAAGATGAGGCTTGACCTAATACCCTGTACAATTCCACCATCCCTAACTTATGTTAATTACCCCCCTACACCCCTACCCCCTACGCCCTCCACCCCATCTCACCCCAACCATGGTGAGGCACAGCATGTTCTGTACAGCTCATCAATCAGGATGAAATAGCTGTGGACCACAGAGTCCATCTGGTTCAACAGGTTAATATCATGTACCTCAGAATATTATCCCTTGGTTGAGATCAGCCAGGGATCTTTTACCATTCATTACGTGACAGTTATAAAACATTGCAATGGTTACAAAACAAAATCCTAGATCTACACAAATCGACAATTTGTCAAAAGACAAATTGTTCCGAACAATATCTCTAAATTCACAAATGGGACAGTTCACTTCCATGTTTGATGTCTCCACTGAGACCATAGAGGACGAACAGTACTGACGATTGTGTAATAACCAATGGGTAAAAGGCAGAGACCTCTGGGACAGTGTGTGTGTGTGTGGGGTGTGAGACTCCTCTGGAGGTACTGACTGTAGATCCTCTATGCTGCAGTGTTCTACTGTTCCATATCCAGCTCTCCCAGTGCTAGTGTATGCCTCTGCACGCCTCCACCCCACACTACACAGAGTCACCCTGGGAGGCCCACTGTCCTGGGGCTGGGGGAACCACCACAAATAACGCTCACCAGAACACGCAGAATCTTATTATGAAGTACTACATCAGTGTTGGAGAAAGAAAGAATTTGATTAACATAATCAGTGTCTATTTGTATCAAGAAAGAGTTGGCTTGACGGGAAATTAACGTCTATGTGCATAAGAGAGAGAGAGAGAGAGAGAGAGAGAGAGAGAGAGAGAGAGAGAGAGAGAGAGAGAGAGAGAGAGATAGATGGTGTGTGTGTGTGTGTGTGTGGGGCGGGACTCCCTCATCCTCAATGAAGGTCTCCTTCCCAGCAGATCTATTTATATCGGTTTCAAATTGGAAACATGGAAGTCGGTCTCTGACCACCAGAACCTAAGGAGACCCACAGGACTCCATCTAGCTCTCTTCTCTAGTTTGCTCAGTATCCCCATGAGGGAAAGGAACCAGACACCCATTAAAAAGACCCAGGACACCCAGTTAACAGCCACAGATACCCCCTTTTAGTGCTCCGGATCCCCCCTTAAAATCCCTCATTCCCTGGATGATAGTGTGTCAACTTTGGTGGAGATCAGACAGCAGGCAGCTGGTGGCGGTGGAGGAGCAGCCTGCCCCCTCCTGCCGCAGGAGAGATGGCTGAGAGGAGTCATCCATCACTGCCTGGTGCCTGCCTGTGTGAGGCCCATCCACACAGGGACCCATGGCTAATGATTGCCTGGCTGACTGGAGCTGGGGTTGGGGCTGAGGCCGGGGTTGAATCTTGGAGTTTGGAGCTGGAGCTAGGGCTGGGGTTGGAGTTGGGGCAAATCAAATGTTATTGGTCACATACACATGTTTAGCAGATGTTATTGCGGGTGTGGTGAAATGCTTGTGTTTCTAGCTCTAACAGTGCAGTAATATTTAACAAGTAATATCTAAAATTTCACAACAATACACATAATACACACAAATCTAAAGTAAAGGAATGGAATTAAGAATGTATAAATATATGGACGAGCAATGTCAGAGTGGCATAGACTCAAACACCGTAGATAGATAGAATACAGTATATGCATATGAGATGAGTAATGCAAAATATGTAAACATTAGTAAAGTGACTAGTGTTCCATTATTAAAGTGTCCAGTGATTTCAAGTCTATGTATATAGGGTAGCAGCCTCTAAGGTGCTAGTGATGGCAATTTATCAGTCTGATGGCCTTGTGATAGAAGCTGTTTTTCAGTCTCTCGGTCCCAGCTTTGATGCACCTGTACTGACCTCACCTTCTGGATGATAGCAGAGTGAACAGGCACTGGCTCGGGTGGTTGTTGTCCTTGATGATCTTTTTGGCCTTCTTGTGACATCGGGCTCAGTAGGTGTCCTGGATGGCAAGTAGTTTGCCCCCGGTGATGTGTTAGGCAGACCGCACCAACCTCTGGAGAGCCCTGCGGTTCCGGGCAGTGCAGTTGCCGAACCAGGCGGTGATACAGTTCGACAGGACGCTCTCAATTATGCATCTGTAAAGGTTTGTGAGGGTTTTAGGTGCCAAGCCAAATTTCTTCAGTCTCCTGAGGTTGAAGAGGTGCTGTTACGCCTTTTCACCACACTGTCTGTGTGGGTGGACCATTTCAGTTTGTTAGTGATGTGTACGCCGAGGAATTTGAAGCTTTCCACCTTCGGTGTACACATCACTGAGAAACTGAAATGGCAAGGGTTCAATCTCAGGCTTGAGAGGGGGGTTGGCGCTGAGCTGGGGTTCTGGATGGGAATAGAGTTGGAGTTGAGGATGGGGCTGAGGATGAGGGTAGGTTTGGAGGCTGGGGATGGAGCTAGATTTGGGTTTTGAGAATCCAGAAAATTGTGGGGGTCAAGCTAAGCTCTGGGCATGATTTAGTATTGGTATTAATTCTGTGGTTTGAGACCACTCTGAAAAAGCTACTTAATCATTCTGCAGTCTTCAGAGGTACACAATATACAGTAGATGTCAGTGCCATATTAATTTGGTTTGGTTCGAGCTTTAGTAAAGGTCCTAGGTATTTTCTAGATATGTGTTTGAGCCAATGACTATATGAGTAGAGTAGTCTATATACTCTGGAGGGTTAAGCAGTGAAGAGTGTCTCTTCTTGGAAGGTGTCCTGTTCCACTCCTCCACTGAGGCTGAGAGGATGAGGGGCCGTGTATAGGGGGGAGGGGAAACAGGAGATTTATATCCTCCACTGACACGCGCTGCTCTGGGTCTCATGTTAATGGAAAATGAGATGTTTAAGAGTCCAGGGGAGAAATACAGATCTTCTTAAATCCTGTCTGTCAGCCTATGTAACAGCATCATAAGTATAGCCTAGCATGTTAATGCCATTAATGCCAGTAATATGTTACATTTTCAGCACAGTTTTATCCCTCGATTTCTATATTTTACAGTCTTCTCAGCACAGCTTACATAAAGCCTTATGAATGTCTATGTCAGGTTACGTTCTCTACATAGACTGAGACTGGATGTAGGCCCTAGTGCATCAGGCACTTCCATCGCCAAGAGGCCTACAGTAGCCACAGTAAAGAAGAAAAGTCTCCTTCGTGTATTTGAAGTCATTGGTATGCAACTAGCGACCTGCCATTTCAAACCAGATCAAATTCATACGCAATGGATACCCAGTGTATCGCCACTCAAACACTGTCTTCCCCCTCAACACCCAAACACTGAAAGGTCTGCCAATGAAACACATTGACAAGGCTCTACCTAAGGTCTGGGGGGAAAATACTTGGGTCACAATCCTGTATTCTTTTCCCAGAGAGGTCTGATTCATATTTATTGTCCAATCACAGCCACTCTTTGTTCGTCCGAGCTGACATTCCCAGAATGCCCACATGCCTCAGATGCCTCCCTCTTCCTTGTTTCTTCAATTCTGTGTCTGTTTACTTTCTAAAGGGCTTTTTCTGCCCTCTTTTCTCAGCCCCAACGCCCAGACCTCTGTAGGAGGGGACTGGCTGGCCTCTACCTGATGCCCTGCCACTGAGTACTGTGGTAATATAAGGTTTATCTGTGTCCCTTGCACACTATGATTGAACCTAGAGTATCTAGCTAATATAAGATAAGTTTCTCTAATAATGTCAGTATCAAGATTTGCCTCAATACAGGCATGTACATTTTAATATGACATATTCTACTGCTCTCCCCTAGATAGACCCTTCTGCTCAGTCTATGAGCATGTCCATCTCTCTCTGTCTCTCTCCAATATGCTGCTGTCATGTCAGAGGCCATACTCTATTCTAGGACCCATAAAACACACCAGTTATGTCATCACTAATGGCTAACCCTTCCGTCACCACCACCACCAAGCCTGCAATGACAAGCCTGGAGATGCTTATCACCGGACGGCCCTGTTGTCCAGGCTCTCCCCCCACTAACCCCCCAACCCACCCAAACTAAACCCAGAAACCCTAAAGACCTAAATCAACAGTAGGACAGACAAACGCAGGCCTGTATAAACCAACACAGCCTCCCTTCCTCCTGAACACAAAACCCAATGGCCTGCCTTTCCATGTTAGAGAATGCATTAGGATTTCCTCCAGGAAAGGATGAGTATTCTGTTAGCTAATCCTGGTTCTGTGGTTTTAGCTGGCTAAGCCAGGCTCTAAGTCAGGGTAAGAGTTAGCATCGTGGGGCTGTCACAGAGGAAGAGGTTGATTCTGGAATAAAGATTCACTCTGTTATCATTTTTTGCTGATTAATTCTAATAAATTGTTATAATTGCAAGAGTATCACTGCAAATTGTTTACTTCAGCCAACATATGGATGCACATGACATAAATAATAAGTCTAGCAATTCATTTAATTTAATTTCCCCCTAATTCTTTCCATTCTGGGCCAATTCTTTGTCACTTGATCTGTTAGACACAGTGGAACAATATTCAGGCAGTACTTAGTAAGCGATTTGTAACGTTATAGCCTGCAGATTATGCTGTTTGTACAGCACACAAGGCCTCCTTATTAAATCTCGAACAGAACAGCCCATATCATGTCTTCCCCTGCCTGGCACTCCTCAGAGATACACTCTGCCTCTCATATCTGGTCTGGATGGGGCCCAAAATCCTGCGGCAAACCCAAATTTGTGTAACAAGATCTGGACCCCGAGACGCACGCCTGCCACAACAAATTGGCCTCATGTATAGAGGGAGAAAAGAAGAGAGGGATGGAGAGGGGGAGGCTAGTGAAGATGTAAGCTAGTGGAGGGAGGTAATCTTAGAGCTGCCGTGGCCTGGAGGGGCCCTGCCCCCTGATGCTCCAGCGTTTGGCCCCGGCTCAAATCACAGCCCCTGTGAAGACAAACATCACGTCTGCTTCGATTAGCCTTGCTGCACAGCGCTCCTCTCCTGGTAGGCAGAGCAGAGAGTGGGGGAGCATGGCAGGGTGCGGAGCTTTGTGTGTAGAGAGAGAGTGGAGTTCCCTTTCTGTTTTCTATATTTCAAAGTGAATCTTTCTCAAACCTGTACTTAGATTCACTCGCACATACACTTTGTAGTGGCGTGAGTTGAAGGTGTTTTCAAACAGTGTGGAATCAGATGAGTAAAGGGGCCACAGGGGGATAGGGGGGTTACTGTACCCATTGAGGTTTGGGTGGTGTTGTTCCTTTTATTCTCCAGATGTGTAATGAAGTAGTGTTTTTGACCTGCATGTTTAGAACAGCTCCAAACCAAATGGGCCTTTTGGGGCAAATTTGGCTACCTTTTTTGGCATATCCCTAGTAGTGTGGTTTTAAACTGACATGCACACACACACACACACACACACACACACACACACACACACACACACACACACACACACACACACACACACACACACACACACACACACACACACACATAAATTACCTTTCTCTCTGTATTTCTTCTCTCTCTCTCTCTCTGTTTTCCTGTTTGTGTCTGGCAGCAGGTGTGAGTGTGAGATGTATGTGCCCCCAGTAACGTGAAGCGGCGCTGCCTGCAAATGTACTGTTTCTCTGTAAATCACAGCTTTCTCTTGTCTGCCGTCCAACACACATCCACCTCCACCGTATAATGTTTTCATTTCCCTGGCCATGTTTTCTCTACAATAAAGGTGCAAATGAAATCGCTTGTCCACCTGCCAAAAGAATTACAGCAGCACTGAGAAGTACCGTCTGGATGGCATTGATTTTTGTGTATTTCTTTCCCTCCATCCATTCCTCTCTCTCTCTCTAGTTTAGTTTTTATTTTACTTCAGCCTTATTTATTTAATCATTATGTGGTGCTAATTGGCCTCAGCTTCCTGTTCCCTTCATTTCAGGGGAAAAATAAAAGGGGGCTAGAAAAACCTCCGTCAGAGTGGGACTGCATGTGTGGAGACGGACAGGCTGCACCCAGAGAGGGTGCACCGTGCCAAGGCTCCCCTCAGCAGCCAGCCTGGTCAACAGGGAGCTAGAGATCAACAGAACTGGTCAAAGGGGGCGCAAGCACACCTCATTCACTTTAAATGGCTGAATCCATTCATCCATCCAACCATCCATCTGTCCATCAATCCGTCCATCAGTCCCACAATGTCACCTTTCATCCCCTCACAGCAGTAGTGTCACCAATCCCTAACTGCTCTTTATTTGACCTAGATCATGCACTCTTTCCTCACAGATATGAGACACATCTCTAGATCTGGTTCATATGAACCTCACCCTGATCTTCAAATAAGGGAAATCCTGCCACAGGAAGTGTGTGCTATCAATGAGTTGAGTGCCTGCCTGCTGTTAGGTGATTAGAAAGCCTCTTCAGCGAAACACACATCACATCTCCACCTCACTGAACTGGGTCAGGTCAACTACCAAGCACAGGAAATCAGTCATTGATTTGGATTTATTTGGTTTTACAGACATATACAACAATATGTACAACGTGGACCCAGAGGATAGCTCTTTAAAGTATTAATTAAAACATTTGTTTCCAAAGTGATCCTCGACGGTAAAAACAAATAACGCATATACATTTAAATGAATGTATATTGTCATCCTAAAAAGTAGCACTAATTCCTAACTTAGGAAACAAGCTATAAATGTACTGCATATCATCCAAATCAAATCAAATCAAATCAAATGTATTTATATAGCCCTTCGTATATCAGCTGAAATCTCAAAGTGCTGTACAGAAACCCAGCCTAAAACCCCAAACAGCAAGCAATGCATGTGAAAGAGGCACGGTGGCTAGGAAAAACTCCCTAGGAAAAACTCCCTAGAAAGGCCAAAAACCTAGGAAGAAACCTAGAGAGGAACCAGGCTATGAGGGGTGGCCAGTCCTCTTCTGGCTGTGCCGGGTGGATATTATAACAGAACATGGTCAAGATGTTAAAATGTCCCTATCCCATCCCTATCTTTCAAATAAATACAATCAGCAGCCGGTGTTATATGACTTTGTAGAGCTACTTTGGTCACCTCAGATGACAGTCAGGTTGACTTTGACTTGTACCTTTGATAAGTCTGGCACATTACAGACTTTTATTGTAACAGACACAGACTTGAGTCATAATAAATCAGTGATTGCTCAATTAAACCAAATAGACATTCCTTGTTCCTAATTCCTTCATTTTGTGTAATTTATTGTAGGTTTGTGTTTACATGTTCCAGTGGTGAATGGATATGTTTGGAAAGACCCAAATTGATTGAAACAACTATAAACTACCACTGTAGTAATTTTACTCTCTCAAAGGCAAACTGTCAGTACATTTTTCTATGAATTTAATGGATTTTAATGGAGGGATTTCTTTGCCAAACCAATCTAGTTTTATTGTGCGAGTATTAAAGACTTAAGAGAGTTGACGCACTCAGAAACGGCTACCCATGAAATTCACAGACACAATTGTCCCAGTGACGGCAATGGCCCAACAATTGATTGGATACACACTGTACAGACTGAGCTTAATTTAGTTAAGTGATTTGAGTTTGAGAAACAAATAATATTGTTTGGTGATAATGGGCTTACACAAGAGTAAATACCCACATAAACCTCAGCATCTGTACCAATGTGACATTCTTATTGCGCGTCTCAAACTGTTAGCTTACTGTTAACCTGGTTGACACTAAACTACACACAATATGATATCACTGTAGTACACATCACATCACAGGGGTGGAACACCCCACATGTATCATCATACATTGTATATGGCTCAGAGTACCAGTGCCAGGGTGATTTGGGTTTGGATTACAGTGTTGCTCACCCTGTTGTTAACTTTTATTTTCCCATCCATAAAGGCATCCCTCCCCCCTCTCTCCACCCAACACTGCCGCCCCAGCCCCTCTGGTCCCCCCAGCCCTTCGGCCATGATCGGTCTAAACAGGATCAGAGGAACCAGAGTTGGCCATGGATTAAAGAAGCAACCCTCCCATTCAGGCGTGACACTGCAGTCTAAGGGCTAATTTAAAAAAAAATGATATCATAAACGTTAGTGTTTGTGTGGCCCTCATAGGCTTTGGTTTTCTCAAGTCAAGCAATGAGCTTTCAATTATACTCTATACCGGCTGTCTAATTTGTGACACTAACAACTCCTTTAAATAGGAGATCCAGAGATATCGCTGTCCTCTGTCAAATGACCCCTTGCAAGTCAATGGCCCACTTGATTATCACCATTTTGACACCAATGTAGCGATACTTGGAAGCAGTTTACTCAAAAAGTAGTTGGGAAGCCATCAAACATCAAACCAACCATCTAATGTACACTACCGGTCAAAAGTTTTAGAACACCTACTCATTCAAGGGTTTTTCTTTATTTGTACTATTTTCTACATTGTAGAATAATATTGAAGACATCAAAACTATGAAATAACACATATGGAATCAGGTAGTAAGCAAAAAAGTGTTAAACAAAAAACAAAAAATATATTTGAGATTTGAGATTCTTCAAATAGCCACCCTTTGCCTTGATGACAGCTTTGCACACTCTTGGCATTCTCTCAACCAGCTTCATGAGGTAGTCACCTGGAATGCATTTCAATTAACAGGTGTGCCTTCTTAAAAGCTAATTTGTGGAATTCCTTTCCTTCTTAATGCATTTGAGCCAATTAGTTGTGTTGTGACAAGGTGGGGGGGGGGGGGGGGGGGATATACAGAAGATAGCCCTATTTGGTAAAAGACCAAATCCATATTATGGCATGAACAGCTCAAAAAAGCAAAGAGAAACAACAGTCCATCCTTACTTTAAGACATGAAGCTCAGTCAATACGGAATATTTTAAGAACTTTGAACGTTTCTTCAAGTGCAGTCGTAAAAACCATCAAGCACTATGATGAAACTGGCTCTCATGAGGACCGCCACAGGAATGGAAGACACAGAGTTACCTCTGCTGCAGAGGATAAGTTCATTAGAGTTACCAGCCTCAGAAATTGCAGCCCAAATAAATGCTTCACAGAGTTCAAGTAACAGACACATCTCAACATAAACTGTTCAGAGGAGACTGTGTGAATCAGGCCTTCATGGTCAATTTGCTGCAAAGAAACCACTACTAAAGGACACCAATAATAAGAAGAGACTTGCTTGGGCCAAGAAACACGAGCAATGGACATTAGAGCGGTGGAAATTTGTCCTTTGGTCTGGAATCCAATTTGGAATTTTTTGGTTCCACCCGCTGTGTCTTTGTGAGACGCGGTGTGGGTGAACGGATGATCTCTGCATGTGTATTTCCCACCGTAAAGCATGGATGAAAAAGTGTTATGGTGTGGGGGTGCTTTGCTGGTTACGCTGTCTGTGATTTATTTAGAATTCAAGACACACTTAACCAGCATGGCTACCACAGCATTCTGCAGTGATACGCCATCCCATCTGGTTTGGGCTTAGTTGGACTATCATTTGTTTTTCAACAGGACATTGACCCAACACACCACCAGGCTGTGTAAGGGCTATTTGACCAAGAAGGAGAGTGATGGAGTGCTGCATCAGATGACCTGGCCTCCACAATCCCCCAACCTCAACCAAATTGAGATGGTTTGGGATGAGTCGGACCACAGAGTGAAGGAAAAGCAGCCAACAAGTGCCCAGCATATGTGGGAACTCCTTCAACACTGTTGGAAACGCATTCCAGGTGAAGCTGGTTGAGAGAATGCCAAGAGTGTGCAAAGCTGTCATCAAGGCAAAGGGTGGCTACTTTAAAGAATCTCAAATATAAAATACATTTTGATTTGTTTAACACTTTTTTGGTTACTACATGATTCCATTTGTGTTATTTAATAGTTTTGATGTCTTCGCTATTATTCTACAACGTAGAAAATAGTAAAAATAAAGAAAATCTCTTGAATGAGTAGGTGTTCTAAAACTTTGACCGGTAGTGTATATTCTAAATTTGCTTAAAGCTAATCAACAAAAATGTACAAAGTTATTTTGAATTTAAATGAGGTAGGACTTGTATTTCTTAACGTAACACACAGCAAAAACATTGAGGGGACTTCCATTGTGGAGAACATGCTGCTTCACAGCCATATATAGTCACACTGTCATGTTTTGGGTTACAAGGTTTTTGTCCACAAGGAAACTCTGCACTCTATGTGGCTCCAAATGACTGTTTAACCTCAAAGTGGCTCCTACCTCAGCCACAGAATGTCTGCCTGGTCAACTGAAACACTTCAGCTTTCTGTTATTCATCACAATAGCGATATTATCTTTACTGGAATGACAAAGCCGGCCCTTTGTAGCGTAGTGGATATGCTCACCATCATCTACTAAAAGAGGTTTGATGTCACGTTCAGTATTATAATTATGTTACGAAGACACAAACAGAGACAGTTTCGTATCTGAAATGGGTTTACAGAGTAGTGAAGATAAATAGCCAAATCGACACATCGTGCATTATGACAATCAACCCACAATGTACAGTACGTGTAGCTTTTTCAGCATTTTCATTTAGCCTCACAAAAGTCTGCATCCCTCTTTGAAGCAGTTTTTCATCTTTCTCTCTCTCTCTCTCTCTCTCACACACACACACACACACACACACACACACACACACACACACACACACACACACACACACACACACACACACACACACACACACACACACACCACAGGCCTTGATGGTGTTAATTAATCATTTGTGACTGTGAGCATGCCAACTGAGCTATATTACAGCCAAATGGGCCAGTGCACGTCTCCAAAAAAACACCTTGTGTACACATACTCACACACAATGTGTACACAAACATACACATCTTCTAACTAAGACACATGTGCATTAAGCATCCACAGACACTTACACATCACCCACACAAGCATGAGCAAATGCACAGACACACACACTATGCTTTACCACACTATATGCTTTACAGTCACTTCATTGTGTGTGCACAGAGTAAAATATCTCCCAGAAAAGGAGCATTCAGGGTTTTCTGGCCTCTTATGTTCTGCTGGTTTTGTAATAATCCTGTTCTTCTCTCACGGGGACAGATATCATCAATCTCCAGGCCATCAATCTCTCTGCTGTATATTTTCTAAAGCACTTACGCAACTCTGAACTTGTCTCATTGTCTGCGTGAATTCTGGTCTAAGGTGCAGGTTCTTGCCACCAGCTGTAGAAGGCAAAGTGAAGTTGGCTGGGGCGAACAAGGCAGTGACTGTAAGATTAACCCTTAGCCTCCTCTGCAAACCTTCCCCGCTCTGCTTTGTACCCTTGGTGCACAGGTGGGTTATTAGCTGTGTCTCTCCCCGGAGCGTTTCCAGAACACAAGGAGTTAACGAGGACACTTCCTGTGTTGGCAGCGGGCCCAGGTTCAGGACATGCCTCTGCTCGGAGAGGTGCAGGCTGGGAAACATCTGTGTGGCAGTGTCATAAAGGACACACACTCACAGAAAGACACACAGATGTACGTGCACACACACACACACACACACACACACACACACACACACACACACACTGAACACACAATTTCTTTCTCTATTTTCCCATTTGAAGACGTAAAGATATGGAGATGTGTAATTCGTCAGGCTATGTCAAATCAAGGCCATAATGTTCCAAATGTAGTACAAACTGGCCTACTTCTGAATTATTGCTGGGTTATATGGTTTAAGGGAAGACGGAACTGTAGACTGATGTCACATGTCAAACATAAAATATCCTTAGATGCTAGAACAAGTGGAACCTGCACACAGCTTTCTCCTTGGGTTGAATGAGACAGATTTTACGACTTTCCATGGCTTTGATTCAGTCACTACGACATTACGTCACAAGGACTGCATTCATATAGGCCATAGTACCATTATGTCAACACACTTTCAACTGCATTCTAGATTTTGAATTGAGTCTTAAGCTCTCAATTGCATATTCTTCTACGTTATTACTGTCTCTCAGTCGGGCCTATAATGAGTAAATGGATGTAACCCACAAAGTGTGGCCCATTCACATACCCATACACCATAATGTCTATGTAGGAGTGTAACCCTGTTTTGGAGCGAAGCCATTGGTATATGACTGGAATTGAATGGTTAGTCCCTGTAGAAACTTTACTGCCCTTCTGCTGGTGGAGAGATTTATTTTTAATCTCTCTCTCTCTCTCTCTCTCTCAATGTTGAATGATGTGTTGCTTGGTGTGTTACAGGGACCCTTTGTTTATTTAAGGCCTGGGTTGCCAGACGCAGCGCGGTGCGCCACACTAGATGCCTGCTGATAGGTCCGTGCCCCAGAGCGGTCGACTAAATGAAAATCACAACACTTCAAAACAGCAGGGGACAAAACATCTGTTGCACATAAGCGGTGCTGTGGAGATGTGGAGAGAAACATACTGTACAGTACAGAGGGGTGGTGTTGTATACAGAACAATAGAACCAGAAAAGAATAGAACAGGATTGATTCAGGCTCAGTGATTTTGATTCAGAGGAACACGTTGCTCTCTCTTTCTTTCCTCTTTCTCCTCTCTGTCCTTGTGCTAAGGTGTTGACTGTGTTCAAAGTGGTTGTGATTACAGTGGAGAGGTTACTCAGTAGAGACTGAGAGAGGGTAGGTACTATGTAGTGCAGAGTGGTGCCTCTGGGGTAATGGCTGGGTGGGATGGATGTAGTTTACTGCCCTGTGCCCATGTCATTGTGCCCACTCATCTGCTGCAGGTGTGACTGACTCCCCTAGCTGTCTGAAACAGTGAGTCCTCTCTTTGTGTACCTCCTCCCCCCATCGCTTTGTGACTCTTCCGGCAAGGGTACGCCTTTACCAGTAAAACATCTCTTCTAGGCATCACGCCCCTTTCTCCCCAACTAACCCTATCCCCATCCCCCGACACTCCTAACTGTGGAGAGTGTTTTTGGTCATTAGCTATGGCAACTGCAATCCTCTAAATCAATACTGTTTTCTCTGCTTTTGCTGTCCTGCTACAGAACTTCAACTGGCAAAGATAGAACTCTTACACAAGACCAACAAACGTGTGAAAATTAGTAATACTGAGGTGTGTCAATTAACTGTATCTTCAACCATTCTTATGTCATCATCCCACAGTATATCTAAGCACACACTTCTCACACACTTTAATCTTATCAAAATAATTAGATGCAAACAAACCCATGTGTGGTTTTATTTTACCTAAACTGATGAAAGGCAGTCAGGTGACAGTGAGGTAATATTCATTTACGTGGTTCATATTTGCTCTATTGTTGAAGCCAATCTCACTGCAAAAGAGTGCAGATGGTCTGCCAAATGTTCCACAGTTACAAATATCAAACTATCTATATACTGTAAATACTAGTTTACATTGCCCCTCAATCTTAGTAGAAATAATTGATCTGAACAATGGCCTGGGGGAATGATTTGAGTGTGACACCGTGTCTTTCAACCATCCCAATGACACTAATTTAATGGATCCATTGACCCTCTCTCTCCTTCATAACAAACGGATAGTTACCCCAGTTCAAGACACAGAGAAAACAGGCTGGGGAGATACTGGCCAGTGCAGATAAAGTAAAGGCAGCTAGAGTATGTAGACCTAGGCCTCTGTAGAGGGGACTTGAGTTCAGGGAAAAGCAGACCGGGTCCATATGGAGTTAATCTTGCATTGCCATACCTCCAAAATCACATTGTTGTCACGCCTCCCTTGGAGGTCTGGAGAATTTTCTATTGCAAAAACAGTTTGAATGAAGCGATGATTTTGATTGGATGTTAAATTTCAACCACCCTCCCCCACATGCCTGTGGAAGGGTTGTTGTGTGTTATGTGCGTCACTGTTTCCCGTCCGGGTAGTTGTTGTTGCCTATGCTAGTTCAAGTGCAAATTTTCAAGTTATTAAGTGTGTGATTTATATTTATTGAAATTGAAAGTGGATTACGCTGGTAAAGTCAAACGTCACAACACAATATAAACCGCTCTGGTGACAAACACACTTTTTTTCTTGTCTCCATTCGTCCACATGGCTGCTGGCTGTGCTTTGCTACCAGTGAAAGTATTGTGAAGATTGCCCAGTATTCTGTTTTTGTAAGGACCCAAAAAACAGAGGCAGTGGGACAACATATTCAAGTAAATACATTATTTAAATGTAAAAAAAACTATATATTATTAGCTAGCTAGCTAGCTGGATACAGTAGGCCACTTTGTAGGCTAACTCAACTGATCTGCTACCTAGCTCGCTAACTTTACACACTGTTTAGCTAAGTGAATTAAATGTAATCAGCTAGTTAACTTCCTATTAGCTAGGTATTTATTTGATTTGATTTATTAGTATCCCCATTAGCCGACGCCAATGGTGACAGCTAGTCTTACTGGGGTCCGATGTATAACGAAAAATACTTTACAGACAAAATACTTTACAATTTACATACATTTAAAAACATTAACATGCAGTGTATGTGTGCATCTATCAGTTACACATACAGGTCAGTATATATACACAACAAGTAGGTCACATGGAAGAGAGGAGTTGTGCCATGAGGTGTTTGCTGTTCACTTGCGCTATATAAGATGGAAGAGAGTTCCATGCACTCATGGCTCTGTATAATACGGTACATTTCCTTGAATTTGTTTTGGACCTGGGGACTGTGAAAGGACCCCTGGTGGAATGTCTGATGGGGTAAGTGTGTGTCAGTGCTGTGTGTAAATTGACTACGCAAACAATTTGGAATTTCCAACACATTCATGTTTCTTATAAAATGAGGATGTGATGCAGTTAGTCTTTTCTCAACTCTTAGCCAAGTGAGATTGGCATGCATAGTATTAATATTAGCCCTCTGATTACAATGAAGAGCAAGACGTGCCACTCTGTTCTGGACCAGCTGCAGCTTAACTAGGTCTTTCTTTGCAGCACTTGACCATATGACTGGACAATAATCAAGATAAGTTAAAACTAGACCCTGCAGGAGTGTGGTGTCAAAAAATCAGAGCATCTCTTTATTACAGACAGACCTCTCCCCATCTTATGTTTTGAACATGACAGTTTACAGTCTAAGGTAACAACCACACCATTCATTACCAGATTCAGCTAAGGTCTAGAACTTAGGGAATGATTTATACGAAATACAATGCTCTTAGTTTTAGAGATCTTCAGGACCAGTTTATTACTGGCCACCCATTCCAAAGCAGACGGCAACTCTTTGTTCAGGGTTTCAGTGACTTCATTAGCTGTGGTTTCAGATGTATATATGGTTGAATCATAAGCATCATGGACATTTTGTTTAATGCCAGTGGCAGGTCATTGGTAAAAATAGAAAAGAGTAGAGGGCCTAGAGAGCTGCCCTGTGGTACACCACACTTTATATGTTTGACATTAGATACACTTCCATTAAAGAAAACCTTCCGGGTTCTATTAGATAGATAACTCCATGACATGGAAGAGGTTGAAAAGCCATAACACATACGTTTTCTCAACAACAGGTCATGGTCAATAATATCATAGGCTGTACAGAAATCTAATAGTAAACTCCCACAATCTTATTATTATCAAATTATTTCAACCAATCATCAGTCATTTGTGTCAGTGCAGTATAATGTTGAGTGCCCTTCTCTTTAAGCATGCTAAAAGTCTGTTGTTTATTTGTTTACAGATATGTACCATTGTATTTGGTCAAACAGAGACATTTAACTAGCTAGTAGCCAGTTAGCTACTTCTTGTCACTCGTGCTAGCCTTTACAGTCAAATATCACTTCAGATACATAAATATAAAACATTTTGATATAGCCAGCATTGCAGACCATCTCTCCCCTCTTGCTGCAGCTTTAGCTCAGCTTGAAATAACAGAGAAATACTGTGAAAACTAGAGTGCTGCAAACGTTCTAAAAGGTTTTGTCCACAGTGCTTGTTTTGTTGAAATGTTTTGTCTTAATGGTACTAATCTGGTGAGCACCTTTGCTGCTCCGCCCAAGCAAGGCATTTGCTTGGTTTGACATGTTGTGAGGCGTCAGTGATTTACACTGGGTTCCGACCCCTGTTTAGCTGATTTCTGCCATGGAACTTCCCCAGTCTTCCCATTTCAGGGAAGCCTGGTTAGTGATAAGGCTAATATGGAGTGGACAGGGATGAATGGACATGGTGAGTTTTTCAGACAATGTAGAGGGGTGAGTGATTATTAACATGGAGTTGAACTAATGGCTGACTTAAAGTGATGCAAAAAGGTGCTATATCAAACATTAAATAAAAAAATATCAATTTTATTCAATTGATTGATTAATTGGCTGGTTGGTTGATTAAGTGTTTGTGTCAGTAAATTACAGCTGCAGAGGAAGTGTTTGTGGTTTTAGGTTCGTAGGAATGAACAGTGTGCCAGACATTGGGGTTGTCAGCGTGAGAGAGCACAATGGGGAACCCCAGGCCCACAGGATGTTGTCAGCCCAAGAGAATGAGAATGATGTGACATCACATCCTGTCTTCCCCTCACTGCTTCAACGTATCAAATGCAGAAACGCACACACACACACACACACACACACACACACACACACACACACACACACACACACACACACACACACACACACACACACACACACACACACAAAAGGATGGGTTAAGTGGTTTCCTGCTCAGGAAAACACAGATGTGTTGTCTTTGTTTTCCTCACATCCTGTCCTCTGTCTTTACTGTATTTCACCTGCTCTCTAGGCATTTCATTTCATGCAAACGTCTTTGCAAAACCACCCTTCGATGCAACCTTAGCTTGCTCTTTCATAGAACATTGTAGACTGTGACCCTAATCAGCATTACACTGAAGGTTAAATTGTTGCTGTCCCTCTTGGCAAGGTTGTAAATGAAGATTGGTTCTTAATTGACCTTCCTGCTTAAAATGAGGGATAGAGTGGATTAGGAGAAACTAATGGAAGCTCAAACGCGAGTCTGATCATGCTTTCTTAAGTCACTTTTTCCATGTGAAGTCTTAGAAAACTTAAGGCAAGCATTCCTACTCTAAAATAACAAAATTGTCCATTCTGGATTTTCTGAAGTCCAGTATCCATCTATCTTTCTCTATCTCTTCCCTCAACCTCTCTCACTCTAAGTCCAGTGTAAAGCATTAATGACAGAAGTACCCCACACAGCAGCAGGAAGCCAGCAGGATAATGCACTCCCCTCATCTCCCAGACCCTTTCTGCTCCTCCTCTCCTCCCTCTCTCTCTTCTCTCCTCTAATTGAGGAGTGTAATTTGATGGCACTCGTAACAGAGTTAGAAAGCAATTAGCGTTGGGGCCCGTCGGCATGAATGGCGCAGAGAGCCCACCTGTGGGCCACTTTTTAATTTGGTGGAGTGCTGAATGCTTAGTGCAGGGGCCCCAGCTTTGATATACTCAGTAGATGGTAAATCCTGTTAGCGATAACTCCGCAAACTCCCCCGCCGATCAATTTCCATCTAATCCCCTGGTTAGAGACACACCATGGCGGGCAACAAATTATTAGGGTGTCATCTGGCCGAGGATAAAAAAAAACTGTCTCCTTCACGTAAAAGAGGAGAGGAGTGGAGTGGAGGAGAGGAGAAGGATGGGTGTTTAATTAAAGAGGCTGATCCGTGCTGTTTGTTGAAGAACTAATTGTCTGTGCCCCTGAGGAAGCACTTTCCTCAAGGAGCCTCTCCAAATTACACTGCCGACGGTAAATCCTCACACGTTGCATGGTGGACACCACTACACTAACAGTAGACAAAATAATTAAAAGCAATATGTTTATTTAAAAAACCAAAACAGTAAAAAAATGAATATATTCTCTCTGAGGATATGTCCACATCTTGGAGTCTGTGAGTACTAGTTCTAATTAGTCTGACGTTCCCAATCCGGTCGGAAACTGGGGTGATTCTCCGTGCCCTCAGGGGAGTGTGTTTAACATGTAATCCTGAAGAATGACACTTGACCCAGAACAACCTCTGCCCCCTCATTAAAGCGGCCCCCAATTGCCCCGCCCCCCCACATACCCCCCAGGCCCCTCTCAGTTTCAGGCCTGGCTGCCTGGGTGTGTAACCCAACCTACTCTAGAGCATTGCTTCACGAAGCTCCTCACAGAAAACACATCATCACACAGCGCCTACGTGTCACTCAGTAGCCAACGTGTCAGTGTACCCCTGGGGTTCCGTTTACAGGAGCTATTTAATCTATCTGATTTAAAAGGTAGTAAACTCAGGTTATAATGTTGTTATATTCTAGTCCACTCACGACGACTACACTACGATCTCCCATCCACCAAACAACCCCCACCCCCGATATCGCCCTAGGATCTCCCTAGTTTGTAGCTGCATGGACTTCATGGCAGCACCAGTGACATAGTCAATCACTTTATTTATTACTGGAGGTCTTTGTGGAAGGGTGATTCTAAGGTAAAGGTTCTGTCTCAGTATCCTGTGCTGTGATGATGACTCACCCAGACCCGGCGCCAGGATAAAGGGACTAAGGGGGCAGTTGAAATCGCAGAGGTGACAACATTTGGGATGGGGGGGTTCTTTCATTTGAATTATATTCAATTCTACTTATATACCACAATAAACATAAAGTTAAAATGCAGAGACTCCGAGATCATTGAGTGCTTTTGAAATCTGTAGTCTCTGCTGCGTTGTAACAGCTGGTGCGTGATCAGTCAACGGCTTCATCAATGAGTGCATCGATGAGGCTATAGGCCTATCACACAGTTGAACTCGGAAAGTTTACATACATTTAGGTTGGAGATATTAAAACTCGTTATTCAACCACTCCACATATTTCTTGTTAACAAACTATAGTTTTGGCAAGTCGGTTAGGACATCTACTTTGTGCATGACACAAGTCATTTATCTATCAATTAATTACAGACAGATTATTTCACTTATAATTCACTGAATCACAATTCCAGTGGGTCAGAAATTTACATACACTAAGTTGACTGTGCCTTTAAACAGCTTGGAACATTCCAGATAATTATGTCATGGCTTTAGAAGCTTCTGAAAGGCTAATTGACATAAATTGGGTCAACTGGAGGTGTACCTGTGGATGTATTTCAAAGCCTTCAAACTCAGTGCCTCTTTGCTTGACATCATTGGAAATCAAAAGAAATCAGCCAAGACGTCAGAAAAAAAATGGTAGACCTCCACAAGTCTGTTTCATCCTTGGGAGCGATTTCCAAATGCCTGAAGGTACCACGTTCATCTGTACAAACAATAGTACGCAAGTATAAACACCATGGGACCACGCAGCCGTCGTACTGCTCAGGAAGGAGACGTGTTCTGTCTCCTAGAGATGAACGTACTTTGGTGCGAAAAGTGCAAATCAATCCCAGAACAACAGCAAAGGACCTTGTGAAGATGCTGGAATAAACAGGTACAAAAGTATCTATATCCACAGTAAAATGAGTCCTATATCGACATAACCTGAAAGGCCGCTCAGCAAGGAAGAAGCCACCGCTCCAAAACCACCATAAAAAAGCCAGACTACGGTTTGCAACTGCACAAGGGGACAAAGGTCGTACTTTTTGGAGAAATGTCCTCTGGTCTGATGAAACAAAAATAGAACTGTTTGGCCATAATGACCATCGTTATGTTTGGAAGAAAAAGAGGGAGGCTTGCAAGCCGAAGAACACCATCCCAACCATGAAGCACTGGGGTGGCAGCATCATGTTGTGGGGGTGCTTTGCTGCAGGAGGGACTGGTGCACTTCACAAAATAGATGGCATCTTGAGGCAGGAAAATTATGTGGATATATTGGCTGCAAATGGGTCTTCCAAATGGACAATGTACCCAAGCCTACTTCCAAAGTTGTGGCAAAACGGCTTAAGGACAACAAAGTCAAGGTATTGGAGTGGCCATCACAAAGCCCTGACCTCAATCCTATAGAATATTTTTGGGCAGAACTGAAAAAGCGTGTGCGAGCAAGGAGGCCTACAAACCTGACTCAGTTACACCAGCTCTGTCAGGAGGAATGGGCCAAAATTCACCCAACGTATAGTGTGAAGCTTGTGGAAGGCTACCCGAAATGTTTGACCAAAGTTAAACAATTTAAAGGCAATGCTACCAAATACTAATTGAGTGTATGTAAACTTCTGACCCACTGGGAATGTGATGAAAGACAAATAAATAAATCATTCTCTGTACTATTATTCTGACATTTCACATTATTAAAATAAAGTGGTGATCCTAACTGACCTATTTTTTACTAGGATTAAAAGTCAGGAATTGTGAAAAACTGAGTTAAAATATATTTGGCTAAGGTGTATGTAAACTTCCGACTTCAACTGTACATATCCCAACCAGAAGCTGTGGATAACAGGCAACATCCGCACTGAGCTAAAGGATATAGAGCTGCCGCTTTCAAGGAGTGGGACACTAATCTGGACGCTGATAAGAAATTCTGCGAAGCCCTCTGATGAACCATCAAACAGGCACAGCATCAATACAAGACTAAGATTGAATCCTACTGCACTGGCTGTTCCGGGCGACTGTGTTATCACACTCTCCGTAGCCAATGTGAGTAAGACCTTTAACCAGGGCAACAGACTGATCAACACGATGTGTACTCAGAGCATGCGTTGACCAACTGGCAAGTGTCTTCACTGACATTTTCAACCTGTCCCTGACCGAGTCTGTAATACCAACATGTTTTAAGCAGACCACCATAGTCCCTGTGCCCAAGAACGCCAAGGTAACTTGCCTAAATGACTACCGACCCGTAGCACTCATGTCTGTAGCAATGAAGTGCTTTGAAAGGCTGGTCATGGCTCACATCAACACCATCATCCCAGAAACCCTAGACCCACTCCAATTCGCATACCTCCCCAACAGATCCACAGAGGACAATCTCTTTTGCACCCCACACTGCCCTTTCTCATTTGGACAAAAGGAACGCCTACGTGAGAATGTTGTTCATTGACTTCAGCTCAGTGTTCAACACCATAGTGTCACTAAGATAAGGACCCTGGGACTAAACACCTCCCTCTGTAACTGGATCCTGGACTTCCTGACGGGCCACCCCCAGATGGTTAAGGTAGGCAACAACACATCTGCCATGCTGATCCTCAACAGGGAGCCCCTCATGGGTGCATGCTTAGTCCCCTCCTGTACTCCCTGTTCAACCCAAGCAAGACTCCAACACCATCATTAAGTTTACCGACGACACAGAGGTGGTAGGCATGACAACAATGAGACAGCCTATAGGGAGGAGGTCAGAGAACTGGCAGTGTGGTGCCAGGACAACAACATTTCTCTCAACGTAATCAAGACAAAGGAGCTGATCGTGGACTACAGAAAAAGGAGGGCCAAGCAGGCCCCATTCACATCAACGGGACTGTAGTGGAGCGGGTCCAAACACACCAAGACAGTCGTGAAGAGGGCATGACAACAACTATTCCCCCTCAGGAGACTGAAAATATTTGGCATGGGTGCTCAGATCCTCAAAAAGTTTTACAGCTGCACCCTCGAGAGCATCCTGACTGGTTGCATCACTGTACATATTTTTAAACAACAGCTGGTGCACGAAATCTAAGGAAGTCTCTAGATTTTGCTTGCCTGAAGCAGAGTATATTGCGATAAATTGCAGGCCATACTACTTGCCTAGAAAGTTTTCAGCTATACTTTTCTTGGCTGTTTATTTACCACCACAGACAGATGCTGGCACTAAGACCGCACTCAGTCAGCTGTATAAGGAAATAAGCAAACAGGAAACCACTCACCCAGAGGCGGCGCTCTTAGTGGCCGGAGACTTTAATGCAGGGAAACTGAAATCAGTTCTACCAAATTTCTATCAACATGTTATATGTGCAACCAGAAGGCAAAAATGTCTAGATCACCTGTACTCCACACACTCTTATTTAGTACATATTTTCTAAACTTAAATGTTTCTTAAAACTACATTGTTGATTAAGGGCTTGTCAGTAAGCATTTTACAGTAAGGTCTACACCTGTTGTATTCGGCGCCTGTGACAAATAACATTTGATTTGATTTGTATCAGCACAATGGACAGCGCCCTACAGCTAGGCCGTTTTGGTAATGAATATACTGTAGGCTACAAGATAGATAGGGCAATTCACCAATTACAAACAGCGTACACATAGCTGTCTTACCAAAAGAATGCAAACTAAATGCTTAAAGTTGTAGGCTAGTTATTCATGCATGCAATCCAAAATACTGAATAGCCATTTGGCTTAGAATACTGACAACTTCAAATGCGAACACCCGCAAATGCGAACGAATGGAACAGAACAAAACAGAGGTCCAGGTAGTAGGCCTAGTAAACAAAATATTAGATCCATAAAGGCATGACACAATATATATCTAAATGCTGCAAACAAAAGGCGAATGAAGATCCAAATAACCAAAACATAGCCTACAGCCTACTACAGTGAGATGCAGCCTTGCACAGCTGTCTTTCCAAATAAATAGGCCTATACAGGCCCACTTCAAACATGGAAAATAATTTCCTGAGTAATCGATCATTCCAATTCTCTCCGAAATATTCTTGTAAGGTCCCCCTCAAATGCCAGTTGGATTTATTGAGCTTCCCTCGGGTGTAGCATGCTTCTTCTTTGCTGACTGAACACGTTTGTCAAAGTGGAAAATGAGTTCTCCCATGTAGCTGTGGACACCCCAAAAGTCAGTCCATGTTTCAGTGCATTAAGCACGGGCGGCATAGCGGAGAGAAGTCCAGAGAATCATTGCAGGATACCAAGTGGGGTCCATTTTTTCCCATCTAAAAAGTCATGGCTCTCTGGGTCAAGGGCACACAGGGCCTCCACCAGTTGGCTGTTGCGTTAGCTGAATGATTCTGACATTTCACCAAAAACAGCATCCAAAGTGCTGAAGAACAATCTTTTAAACTAATTTTTTTCTCCTCTCTTCTGCTGGCCTGCTGTACTGTCTACCATGTAATGCTGGAGATTTGTACTTAGATAACATCGTTGTTTGCTCTGGTGGTGCATCAGTGCCACTGGCACTGCACTGTGCCCAAATGTCTTTGAACTCATTGTCGCACCTCAGCTTCTCAACACACTCCAACGCACTGTGGACCACTTTGACTCCAGTGTAAAGATCTGTTGCTTTCGCCTGGACTAATATGTTTGGAAGACTGAGGATTCTGTGCACCATAGTGGCTGTAAACTTAAGGCTGGTATAGATAAACTTAAAGAGATACATATTCCGTCACCACCTTCAGCAGCCCTGTAGCCTCAAGTCTTACTTCTGTGTTGTAGAAATACATCTGTTTCCCCCCGTATTTTATGGAACCAAAGGAGTCACACTTAACTGCCCAGTGGCTTTCCGTAGCCCCACTACACAAACTGTGGCGTGCCCTGTTCATTGTGCTGACACAGCGCAGCAGAGATACAGATTTCTAACCCTAACCCTAAAACTGAGGGGGCTAAAGTCTGAGCTGAGGGGGCTAAACCCCCTTTAGCTCCTTTCTGGAGCTGGGCCGGGCTTGCCCTTCAGTGTCCCCACATCCCGTTACGAGGGGTGTTCCTTGGCGGTCCCCTCGCTCTGCCTCAGATTGGCGTGAAGTGACAAACTGCAGCCAGGGGTAATGGAGCCCATCATCCAATGGCTGAGTAATGAAGAGGAATTATGGATAATGAGGAAGGATAGACCGCTTTACCTGAGAGGACAGATCTTAAAGGACTCTCACCTCCTCCCATCCTCACAGCGGTAAATCTAGGGGAGGAGGAGGCGGTGGTGGAAATGGGGGAATGACAGAACTCACACATGAGAAAGCACACTCAAACTTGTACATTTACAACCTCTTCAACCTCTGTTCTCTGATATTGGAAGTTATCAAGTTGCTGCATTAGAAGGAACATGATAAAATTGGTCTTCTCCACAAAAAAGAAAATAGCAACAAACCCAAACAAGGAGACAGTAACAAACCCAAACACAGAGACAGATAACAAAGATGTAGTTCCTCATACTTCAACTACCAATATGACTGTGCTTTTAAACCTGAAGTGAAGGACAAAAGGTTTATGTTTGTCTCTGAGGCCAGTCAGTGAACTAATGAAACAAATCCGGGGGATAGATTTACTTGGCTGAACCATCAGGGGAACTTTTCATCTGATGATTCCCAGAGATGGTGTCTGATGATGGATGACCAGGGTGTCCAACCAAATACTTACACAGAGTGTCCCAGCATCCCACTGCCCTTTCACTTTGCCTCTCTGGCAGAGAAGTCACTGTCTTTGGCTGGCCTCTTATTCTGGATCGGCGCCCAACCCAGGCACAAATCCCCATTGGCTCACACAAACTTGTCGCTAGGCAGTTTAAGCCAGTGAAGTTTCTCAAACCTCCCCAACTTCCCACAAGCCCCACCTCTGGCCCCTGCTTAATCAAACAAGAGAAGAAGAAAAAAACAAGTTGGAGCTATCCCACATCACTGGACAATGACAGGGGGAAGACAGATGGGATTGTCCTATTGTGAATGTGCCAAAAAACAGGGAGCTAACAGAGCAGACATATACATGTATTTGAATTCCCGCTCCATGTCACTATTCTTTGTCCTCTTGACATCTTTGCTCGTGTCCACAGCCAAATATATTGACCAGTATTTACAGTACATTGTCTCTGAGTGCATTGTCTCTGAGTGGATGGTCAGTTACAGCATTAATCAGCAAAACACAAGTAGCTCTGATGTTGAAACGCTTAGATACTTCGCTATCAATAAAACCCTGGGCTTGTGACCCGTGTGAATACCGTAAATCTGTTCCACTGAAAGTTCTTCTTTCTCCTTCTCACTCACAGCCTCCTTTCTCATGTCCCCATATTATATCTGCTGTCCTATTCCTGATTCTTGGTCCCTAGGTCCTGAGACCTAGCTATGTGTGTCTGTTTGTGTGTCTGTAAGGATGTGTGACTCTACCTGGCACCATCACAGCATTTCCAGGCCGTGCTAATGCCTTTAGCATCCAGCTCCAGCTAGACTGGGACACAACAGGAAACACACTGCTCAGCTGTCACCAAACACTGCCTCTGGTGGCCAGGGGGGTCACGCCAGAACGAAAATAAGAAAAAAGACTACGCTTTAATTTATGCTGCCATTATTTTTCATGATCCCAGAGAGCATTGGACTAGGAGGGATGGGGAACATGGGGGAAGTTGAGGAGGAGAGTGTTTCAAAATCAGTGAGGCAAAACCATTCCAGATACAGAGCGACCGAGGGGTGCTATCATGTCCTATCCTCGGCTCTCTGTTTAAGGAGTGGGAGCGGTGCAGTCGCAGTCTCGCAGATGGTGAACAAATGTTCTTTTGAGGCGGCATTGCACAAGACTTGGTTCTCTTGCGAGGCCCAGCAACGGGCTGGCCTGCTACAGATGGCCGGGAAAACAAGAGACAAACAGTCTGTGACAAAACATGGCTGCTGATAGTGGTGCATGATGCAATGTGGTGGGAGGTAAATGATCGTACGCATCCAGCCATCTGCTTCAATGGGTTTTCCCTTTTGTTTGTCAGTGACTGTGCATTACCAAATCACTTTACGTATTGATCACTATGCAGCAAAACATTTCAGACTTGGCCCACTTCATAATCTTCAGCTTCTTTACTCGTCATTTCATCATCACTTGAAATTCCATTTAGTCTTCTGTTGTTGTCAGCATAATTGCTTGTTTCTAACAGTACTTATTTCCAAGACAAGACCACAAGACACAGTTGATGTCAGAATCACACTAAAGCCCACTTACCGTAAGGTTATTATATCTTGTTACAGTAATTGTGAGTAAAGAGCACGGAGTCTTTTTGTGTCAGAGCAGCTTGCACCGTTTTCAGAAGAAAGTCATGAAAATGAAACAAAAACTTGAGTAGAGCAAATGTTATTTCCATTACATCTGGGATATTTCTGAATTTACAACCCAGGTTTCCCTCACAAAATGGTGGTGCAGACTATTAACACATAATTACGTAGTGCGAAAATAGAAGCATTAGACCAGTGTTCACCCTCAATACTCTTTTAGTTTTATGTGCCTTAAAGAAACTGTGAAAATTGATGGAATACGCCTGGAAATTGTCAAACATAAAGTGGAGTCTCTGTACATGAGTAGACGTGAGAGATTTCTTGTCACCAAACTTCTGGCTGCCAGTTCTTAAGAAGACGGGCCAGATGTCTTCACATAACATTATCATCGCTTAGCACTTCAGACTTGAGATCACCAGTTCTCACTTTCATTAACCTTTTATTGCAGAGGGCTAAATCAGCGTCACACAGAGTGATTCATGGTAGTCTTAACAAATCTACTTTGAAACAAAAGTATATACCTCACACACATGTTTAAGTGCTTAATAAAAAGAAGACATCTGTACTGTCAGATGTATTACATTTTGAGTTTGCATCCCAATATTACACTTTATATACATCACAGAAGAATGAAATATAACAACACTTTTTGACATAGAAACACCGGATTTTTCACCTGATCTTTATTAATTATGAAATTATACCACCTATGTGACCAAAGAGGGTGCTTTTGGTCATTGACTGCAGGAAAGGGCTACCAGCTTTGTGGGTAGAGCATTGATTTGGAACAGGCATGCTTTCTCTCTGTGAACTGCTGTGTTTGGTATGTCATCTCTTAGAGTCCAAATCTAATTGAGCCTGTCGCATGTAACATGGAGCAGAGGAGAGAAATTCATCGTCATAATTGTGGGATTGCGAGAGAAAAGAGTTTCACACATCAAATGGCCTCCAATCCACCCTGAACAACAAGCTCATGGTACCTATAACTGTCCCCCTTCTATCGTTTTCTCTCTCTTCCTCTCCTCTCTTTCACCCCCCATTATAATGACTATTCCATTAACGTGAGAAGTGAGACTACCGAGAACTCTTACTATTCATTGAGTTAACTTTAATAATAAGATTGGACCAGGAGCTCTGGGCGATGGAGGGTGGCCGAGAGGAGAAGGCCCAGAGAGGGTTGCCCTTGTCTGGAAACAGTCGTGTCCATTGTCTGGGGTGAGTAGGTGTTTTGGTCTGGATTGGCTGGTCCCAGTTCTGTAATTGCGGGCTGGAATGTGAGCCCGGTTAGGGGACATTTTCTGACTACTGGCTGTCATTGTTCCAGAGAGCCTCAGAGCTCGATCTCAGCGTTGAGATCTCAGCGCCACTCTGGAGTCATGGCCGGCAGTTTGCATGATGTATTTTTATTAGTTCATTGAGGCCCCTCGGGCTCCATTGGAAGATAGGAGACACTGAGGATCATTTGATTGACTGGTTATCTTACTGGTACAGAGAGTACAGATAACAGCCATGTGATGGGACATCCGCCATGAGAATACTGCACATGTTCATGGGTGATTGTGTACGTGAATGTATCGTCACGCACATAGTAGGGTATACAGTTCTGATTTCAAACTTAAACCTTCCTCAATGTTTTCAGTGTATGAATGCCTGTTGAGATCTACAGGACATGCAAGGGGTACCAATATGTGCTTTGATTTGCATGGCATTTGCATGAAACAGAGAAAGAGAGCAAACGAGTAGGATGAAATGTCCATTCGGTGATTTGGGAAGGGATGGCAGCTTAGTCAACTGTCTCCAGACTTTCAGACATACTGCCAGGAGGCTGAAAGCTTGCTTAGTAGCTGTCTACCCCTCTCTTTCTCATTGATCTCCCATGCAGAACATGTTCTCTCAAGATTCACACACCATCTACATATTCACCTCACATTGTGACATTATTTCGCTGTCTGGTGTTTCATCTCGGAGTGTGCTGATTAGAATCTCCCCTCCACACCGCCCGTTTGAGGAGTCGAGAGCAGAAATCAAGGAAAGGTTCTTAGAAGTTTGTGTGTGTGTGTGTGTGTGTGTGTGTGTGTGTGTGTGTGTGTGTGTTTGTGTGTGTGTGTGTGTGTGTGTGTGTGTGTGTGTGTGTGTGTGTGTGTGTGTGTGTGTGTGTGTGTGTGTGTGTGTGTGTGTGTGTGTGTGTGTGTGTGTGTGTGTGTGGGACATGCCAATGGAGGACAATCATTCTGGTGATCTTATCTCACTAAACAATCATTATCTCCGAACCAATCTTACATGTAGGCCATCACATCCTGCGGATCAAGGTTTTACCTTACAACAGGACAATGTCTTTTCATTTAGACATTCATTTCCTTTTAAAATGTTCATTATCTAGTGTAAATGAGTGTGCATTGCTCTGTTGTGTCCACAGCTTCCTCAAATTACACACATTTTCTTCTGCTAAACATACACTGAGCGTACAAAACATTAGGAATACGGGGCATGGACTACAAGGTGTTGAAAGCGTTCCACAGGGATGCTGGTCCATGTTGACCCCAATGCTTCCCACAGTTGTGTCAAGTTGGCTGGATGTCCTTTGGGTGGTGTACCATTCTTGATACAACACAGGAAACTGTTGAAAAACCCAGCAGCGTTGCAGTTCTTGACACACTCAAACCGTGCACTTGGCACCTACCCCGTTCAAAGGCACTTAAATATATGGTCCTGACCATTCACAATCTGAATGGCACACATACACAATCCATGTCTCTATTTCCTTCTTTAACCAGTCTCCTTCCCTTCAGCTACACTGATTGAATTGGATTGAACAGGTGACATCTATAAGGGATCTGTCACGCTCTGACCTAGGAGAGCTGTGTTTTCTCTGTTTAGCTAGGCCAGGGTGTGATAGGTAGGTGGGCATTCTATGTTTTTGTTTCTATGTTTTGGCCGGGTATGGTTTCCAATCAGAGGCAGCTGTCTATCGTTGTCTCTGATTGGAAACCATACTTAGGCACCCTGTTTTTCCCTGCGTTTTTGTGGAATCTTGTTTTTGTGCAGCTGTGTGTGTGCAGCCCCAGAAGGTCACGTTTGTTTTAGTTTTCACCTGTTTCTTGTTTTGTCGAACTACCGGCACGCTGCGCCTTGGCTGATCTATGACAGGGAATTTGAAGATAGCACTCGTGGCAGGATCATAGCTTTCTCCTAGATTCAACTGGTCAGTCTATGTCATGGAAAGAGCCGGTGTTCCTAATGTTTTGTACACTCATTGTATATCTCTTGGATTATTGTTCAGCTGCATGTCACATACTAAACATTATCTCAAGACTTTGCTCTGCAGACAGTGATTTGCACCTCTCTCTCTTTATCTCTCTCAGTCCCCCGTACACGTGCGCACGTACACAACCACACACACACAGAGACATGCACACACACACGGGGAGACTCATTGTTCCACAGGAAATGCTCTACCCACACAGACAGTAGGCTTGTCTACTCTAGACTTAACCTTATAATAAAGGCCCTACCACTGGTTCAGCTACAGTATGCTTTATGGTAGGTCCTAGTTTCATTAACAAGATATACCTTGACTATAGTCACTGGCCTGGGAGAGGAAGAGAGAGAGAGAGAGGGGGGACCTGATATACAGAGAAAGATTTAGTGGTCTGTTATCCACATAGGGCAGGCACATTGGTCCTATTGAGAGAGAGAGAGAGACCTGATAAACAGATATACAGAGAAATATTTAGTGAAGGAGTCTTTAAATTACAGTTAGTCAGTACCAGAGTAAAGACAGAGCTATAACTTCAGCCTGAATTGGCCTCTCTACCCTTAGAGGTCTTTGGGTTTGAGGAGGCCAGAGGGAGAGCAGCTGCTTTCTCTGCTTCTCGTAAAGACTGAAACAAACACATACACGCACACAGAGACACACAGAGACACACACACTCACACACATACACTGGAAGGGAGGCAGTGAGACTCCCAGTAATGGATGGTGCAGGTGTTAAGATGTTTCAAGTGGGAATTTCCCGAAGCCCATGTAGTATTCAGCAATGGACCACCGTAGTCCCCTCTTAACTACATGTGTCCAGGGGAAGGTTTTTTTACCGTCCAAGCCCAGCACCTGCCCTGTTAATACTGTCTTCCCTTCATGTAACCCTACCCCTCAATTACATCATCCACCCCACAACTCATCCACCTCCCTGCAGAGACAGTAAGGATACATACATGTTGTCATCTGACAGTGTGAAACATGGAGCACTGCAGGTGGCTTGGTTTTTTGGTGGTCAAGATCCAATCATACTATCCATTGGATATGAGATGGTAGGTCAAATTATAGTACTGTACAGTGTTCAGATCAATAGTCTAGAAGTGTCTCTACATTGTCAACTCTGCCTTTGCTATGTTTTAGTGTACAAACAGGGCTAAATTCAGAAAATAATTCTCCTTTGAAGAATGAACCTTCCTTGGTCCAAACTGTCAGAAGCAATGAGTCTATGATTCCAAGGTTCTAATCTCACTGTGAACATTTTATTTCACATATAAAACCATCTATAAAATGTCTCTATCTTTATTTCTGTTATAAAAGCAGAGCAGGGGCCTGAGTGCCAGCCCCTATATTATGCCATGTCTACTGAATGTCTCCCCACCACCCTACTCATTTCATTAGGAACCAGCCACCAGACACTTCAGAGAAACATTCAATTACACTCCGACTGTAATTAAATGTCCCTCAAATGAGTTCATTTAAATCATCTTCTTCATTTGGGCTTCACACAGGATTGCTTGGCTCTGAATAGGGCTCTCAAATGAACATTAAGTCCCTCACCCACTGGGAGTGTTTCAAGGGGCTATGTTCACAATCGCAGTCAGACGACATTTTCTCAAGCTAAGCAAGCTAACAATGGATGGTGGTTTAATAGGGATGGATACACACACACACACACACACACACACACACACACACACACACACACACACACACACACACACACGCGCACACACACACACACACACACACACACACACACACTAAAACACACATGGATAGACGCAAAAACACACACATGGACAGACACGAACACACACACAGAAACACACACAGGTAAATTACAGCTCACACAATGACATTAGGTTCAATATGGGTTAATTTGGTAGCCTTTGTATTTTCAACGTAGCGATTAGTCCTCTAGCACAGGAGACATCGTGTGACATTAGCTTAAATGATGTGTGATTTAACACTCATAATGGGGCGGATCTGTGAGGTGCCAACATCTATCTCCTCACGTCCCCATATAGGCACCAGACACAGGTCTAGGTTTACCATTTAAAGGTTTGAAATACAAAGCAATAAAAGACTAAAATATCACCTCAGATCCCATGATTAGTAAAGGTTGAGTTTAGGGACAGTGAATAACTAATAGGCTCTCTTCTAGTAGACACACATGACTAAATAACACAGTGGAGCTTTAGTTGGCCTCCTCTTGAACTGTCTCTCTTTCTCTATACAATATGTCATGTTTACAAGGACCACAATGCCCACAGGTAACAGAATACAACAAAACACACAGTAAACAAGAGACAGGAGTTACAGAAGTAAATAAAGTAATATGTAGATACTGTATCAAAACAACTTCTCTCTCTGTTCCACTCTGTTAACAGGGTTCACCTCCCACCACACTGGCACAGCCCAGCACAGTCCAACATAATTAATATGATAATTATTTGTGTATGAAAGAACTGTCAATCATGTAATGACCCCCTAGTTATTTTTAAAAGAGGATTCATCAATATTCTCCTGGGGTACATGGAGAAAGGTCAGAAAATCTCTCATTAAGATAGGAGAATGAGTGTGTGGGTGTGTGTGTGTCTGTGTCTGTGTATGACGATATCTGAGAGTACACTGTATCTCGCCACCAAAGGCAAATGCCAAGGGAACCACTAAAGGGAGGTTCTCTGAATGAAGGAATAGGGACAATCCATGTATTATATTTTCCTTACACAATCCAGGTAATGCCACCTCTGCTTGCCTGGCTCTTACAATCAGGTATACCTCACTTCAGAAATTTTAATTCTACACAATCTCTCTCTCGCTCTTTGTCTCTTCCTCTCTCTCCATAAAAGCCTTTATAGGCTAGAGATTATCTATCGGATTCCAGACTTGCACATTACTGACGACAGGGGATGCCTATGTTGCAGTCAAGCCAGGATAAGTGTGCACTTCCCATAGTCAGCGTTGGGCAGCCCAACCCCTGTTCCAGTCTGTCCATGGTTGTTATCAGCCTAGGTCTCATACAAGTGGAAACAGACAGTCAGTGCTGCTGTCAATACTTCAATGGAATCCATGGGCTGTATTGGCCTGTTAGTCAAACACATATATTGTTCAACGTAACAAGACAATCTCATTCTGTTTTATGGAAAATAATCCAAAGGTTGAAGCAATGGTTCAATGCTTAACCAAAAGTTGAAATAATCTACTCTACCTCTCATTTCAATAGAACGTGCAATAACTTAAGGGACTTTTTCACAGGACCACTCTGATATGGCGCAATGATCTCCTAAAATTATCTCACAAGGATATTCCTTACAGTTGTCATTGATGATATAAGAGGTCATGAAGTCACAGAATGAGAAAACATCCAGTGGGAAAGTCATTGTTGACTCTCAGTCACAAAGACATTACCAGATAAACTCTGTTCGTAGATGTTGACAGTGATGCTGATTTCTCACTAAGACTTACTTGTGACAGGAGGTGATGACTGCCGATGCCATGACGTCCTTCAGTATCAAGTAGCAACCATGATCAAGCAACAACAACACACACTCATGCATTGGCGGGAGCATTCAAGGAAAGCTCTTTAGTTTATCTATCTTTCAAATTAGGATAATGGTGAAAACCCAATGTAGATGTAAGGCCATCTTATGAACGAACCAAAAGTGCAAGTCACCAAAAAGAGAGGATATCGGTTAACCCTGGTAATATTTGTCACCCTATCCATATTACTGTAAAACTAACTACATTTCTCAGAAATATGCATCAGTTGCCTACAGTTGTAAAAGTGATGTTACTGCATCTGTAACAAAACATGAGCAGTTCAATCCAATCAAAAAGATAAGCTGACATCTGAATGAAAAAATTGTCTTCAGTGAAAGTGAATCATATGAGATGACCTCAATGCCCATTCCAATAGTTAATGTGTCATACTATTGCGCTTCACATTAACCCTTGAGAATGACTAAACTAATACATCATGTCATTTGCATGTCATTATGGGTAATACACACTCTCCCCTTGGTTGTCTCTGTCTAATACGATTGCTCTACCTTTGCATGTGGAGATGTGACAGTGGACCCCGCAATCTGCAGACCAGAGGACTATCTAATTGCCACAAGTCTGCACGGTCATATTAGGCAGGAGGAATATTCAGTTGGTAAAATATACTGAACAAAAATACAAACGCAACATGCAACAATTTCAACGATTTTACTGTGTTGCAGACAATTGAAATAAATGAATTAGGCCCTAATCTATGGATTTCAAATGATTGGGAAGGGGCACAGCCATGGGTGGGCCTGGGAGGGCATAGGCCCACCCACTTGGGAGCCAGGCCCAGTCAATCAGAATGAGTTTCCCCACAAAAGGGCTTTATTATAGACAGAAATACTCCTCAGTTTCATCAGCAGTCCGGGTGGCTGGTCTCAGACGATCCCACAGGTAAAGAAGCAGGGTGTGGAGGTCCTGCGCTTGCGTGGTTACATGTTGTCTGTGGTTGTTAGGCTTGTTGGACGCACTGCCAAATTCTCTAAAATGACATTGGAGGCAGCTTATGGTAGAGTATTGAACATTCAAATCTCTGGTAACAGCTTTGGTGGACATTCCTGCAGTCAGCATGTCAATTGCCTTTTATTGTCCCTAGCACAAGGAGCACCTGTGTAATGATCATGCTGTTTAATCAGCTTCTTGATATGCCACACCTGTCAGGTGGATGGATTATCTTGGCAAAGAAGAAATGCTCACTAACAGGGATGTAAACAAATATGTGCACAACATTTGAGAGAAATAAGTTTTTTGTGCATATGGGAAATTTTTGGGAACTTTTATTTCAGCTCATGAAACATGGGACCAACACTTTACATGTTGCATTTATATTTTGGTTCAGTATAGTTTGGGACATAGATGTAGTGAAACCTGACACAATACACTATTTCACTGGAACACAATGTCTATGTATATTACCTGCAACATATCCCAGGGTCAGAATGAGTATATCAGTATAATACTATGCTCCTGTTCTAAGGACAAGTAGAATGGAAAGGAAATCATGTGACTCCACTGTGCTGAACTAAGATGACTTCTCATATGGATGTGACTCACTACTCACTGGCATGGAGAAACATGACGATGTTCAGTTTCTTCTTCAATTTTTTCTTCTTTTTATTTTCCATTCCTTCCTATTCCGGCCCATTCCTTGGCCTTCTGATTAGGAGGTGGGCCGCTATTCTAGTGATGGGGTTTGTCTCTTTTCACTGACTCTGATCTTTTCGACTCGTTCGCTCAAAATAAGGAATATTTCGACTCATTACGTTCATTGGGGTCAGTAAGCCCAGAGCACGCTGGACCCCCTACTGGCCAACGATGTACTGAAAACTCGATGATTCAACGAGCCTTTCGTTCACATGTCGTTCACTATACGGGGCTTATTGGAGATGTCCTTTATGACTGAGACTTGATTGCTAGGCATACAAATATGATTATTTATTGATACATTTTAAACAAGGTCTAGTTGTGGCCGCAACCAGACTAGATTGTGAGCACAATATTGTTTGCGAACTGCACCACCCCAAACGATTTGTTCTCGAGTTCGAGTTTGTTGAGAAGAGGCTGTATGTATGTTCTGGTTCAACAAAGCTGTGTCCATCATCACATTCAATAATCAGTTGCATTCATTCGTGCAGTATGTGAGCAATTACCAGTTATCAACATGTATTTTACTTATCTATGCTGCCAGCAGCATGATTTGTTTTACAGTTGTTGGTCGGGGCACATCTCTGGAGCCGCTGAGCCGGAGGTACGCATATTAATCCCGCTGTAGTCATTGCGGACAGCAGGTCCAACGAACAAATAAAATGAACGAGTCACTCAGGAAAACAAATCATGAATCTCGAGTCACTAAAAAGAGTCGTTCAAAAAGAACGAATCACTACTGTAGTCCAATAGACATGCATGTCTGACTCAGTCTTTCACATGTCTGACTCAGTCTTTCACATGTCTGACTCAGTCTTTCACATGTCTGACTCAGTCTTTCATATGTCTGACTCAGGCTTCACATGGCTGTGATAGATTCGCTGGTTTACTGCTGGAGCAGCGCCATGCACCTCACCATGGTGTCAATGTCAAAATCAAAGCCAACAACGCTGACCTCTGGGGTCAACCCCCTGGTCTCCGTATGGCCTCCCTCGCTCCCCTGTCAGACAATGACTGTTTCCTCCTCCGTGCGCCACCAAATATCTTCCCCCTACGGTCACAGCGGCTGTCCTGGAGACCTCACAGTGGAGAGATGGTAATGGTCACCTCTGACCCTGTTTAGTCTCCTCTGCCTGCCCCTCCACTCCCTCTACCCCCTCTGCCCTCTCTCGCTGGGTGACAGATGGATTAAGGTAATTACAGCTTGGCTGTGCCCACATTCTGGTGGCAGGGTGAAAATTGAGATTCCAACGGTGGCTCTATCACTACACTGTTGATGAAACGTCTTGCCCTTCTTAGTGCTTGTCAGTTGGGGTGGAGGGACTTGTGTACTGGACTGGACACCCTATTATGAAACCATAATGCTGCATTCAGACAACATTCATAGTACTTGCAGCAGACCCTATCAGCTCTCAGACTATAAACAGTAGAGACCTGGATAACGCATTCAGATTGGTGTGTGTGTGTGAGTATGTGTGTGGTACAGCTCAGTTTTGGGACGCCTAAGTGACTGATTAAATGGCAGCTCTGTGCCTTATCAACCCCTGGCTACCTCTCACTGAACTGTTGTTGGTTTAATTCACAACCCCCCCCCCCCCTCTCCTGCCACTCCCGTCTATTGCAGTCCCACAGCAAACATCTCACTGACCTGCCCACTCAGTCTCCTCGCTATTTATCACAATACATTCAATTGAAGAACACATTATTAAACAAACCACGCAAGATCTATCAAATTTATATGTCAGAAGTTATTTGTTTAACTATACAAAAACAACTCTGAAAACAACCACAAACCCCCATATCCGTGCTGTTCACGATTGATAAATGAGGGCCAGTGTGGGTAAGAATGAGACAAATACAGTCCTGATACAGTACCTGATCTAACCCACTCTGATAGTCTATGTGTAACTGTGTAAGTATTCAGTGGAGCTGTTAATTCCTGCTCTACTGTGTGTTTAGGGTTAATGATGTTTAAATGTCGAAGAGAGAGAGAGAGAGAGAGACCTGATACAGGTTCAACTGTTAAATCAGGATCAGAGGGAAGATGGTTCAAGGACTTAGAATAGAACGATGACCAATCAACAGCCAAATGTTGTGTGTGTGTGTGTGTGTGTGTGTGTGTGTGTGTGTGTGTGTGTGTGTGTGTGTGTGTGTGTGTGTGTGTGTGTGTGTGTGCGTGTGCGATGCGTGCATGTCCTAACAGTTAGATTAGACAGGTAAATAAACAGATGATGAAATATACTTTTCCAGCGTTTAGCTGGAAGATACTGGATATAATACAAAAAAAATCACTATTATCATAAAACCCCAAGAAACATCATAGAACACACATTTGCCTTAGGAGCTAATCATGCAGTGTTAAAGTGCCCCTTAAGGCTTTAGTTCTAAGGGTCCAAAAAGTGATATGTTAATTCTCCCCATGAATAGTCATTCCAATGAGGGGTCATGTTGACATGTTTTGGTGCTTCAGGGGCTGTGCTTTCTATGACTTCTCCTTATCTTCCATTGTCTAAGACATTCCTAGAGAAACTTCTCTGTACCCAATGAACTAATTCCTACTAAATGCATTTCTAGACAGTATCTTATTGTGTGTACATACATCAAATACTTTTAATGAGCATTTCATTTAACATGCTTCTTCGTCCAATAGAGAGTAGCATTCATGTCATCGATTCTCCATAACTCACTGATGCTCTAATAAAAAGCTGGAGCTGGAGCACAATTATTTTGTGTGGAGGTGCTGACTAACAGCGAATCAACAGGGTGACCCTGAAGAAGGCCCAGTGATGCCGACACATTGGTGTTTTACCCAGTAAATGACTGTGAGTTTATATATACAGTGTGCGAATCTCTCTATTTATTTTTATAGCTCACTGACACTCCACCAAAATATATATTTTATCACACATTCATTACGCTTTTAAAATTAAGGCGTCTTCACCTGATTACATATCTCCACCTACGTATCTGTATTTCCCCTCCATTTTGTCCGGTAAGACAACCATCTTCCTCCTCTCTCTGTCTTTTGATCAGGCTACTTGCTGCACAGTGGTGCTATCCCTTCCATGTAGATCTCTCCCTCTCCGCACTGCATCATCAATAACTTCAAAGACACAAAAGCAGCTAAATTAGGTCTGGCACTTTGTTCTTTCATGACTAATGAGCTTTGCCTTCGCTTGTGTATTAGTCTCGTTGCACTGCTGTGGCTCTACCCCAGGGAACGCCCCACTGCCTTGCCGTGCTGTGTCTTTCCATGAGCAGGTAACCCCAAACAAAAGACTAGAGGGAAAATATGGGCATAGACTCTATACAATAATTTTTGGGTTTATTTGTATACAAGCGTATGAGCTGCTATGGATATAATGGCATCATTTGAGATCACTGGAAACTTGTTTCAGGGTCAGATGACAGAAATCATGTTATTCTATGGGGTCCATATGCAGAATTAGAAGCTAGAGTATGTTGCTTTTGTTTTGCAGCCAGTACTCATGGCCACCACTGTGTGTGCAATTGCATCTGCTAAATGGCATATACATTCTTATTATTATATACTGAATATATACGTATGGTCTCCGATCCTATGCAGGCAAGAATTCATTACTGTTTAGGCATATGCAATGTCCTGCACAATAACCCACTGCGCACACTGACCAAGAGCATCTGAACTCAGGTTCAGGCTAAGGTGAAGCATCGGAGAACAGGGTACCTATCTGTTTTCACATGTATCGAGTGGTTTCATAGCTTGCGGGTTAGCGCTTTCTGAAACTGTACCGCCCTGATCTGTTTCACCTGTCTCTACCCACCTCCAAGTGTCACCCGTTTTCCCCATTAGTCCCTGGGTATTTATTCCGGTGTTCCCTGTTTGTCTGTTGCCAGTTCGTCTTGTCTGTCAAGTCAACCAGCGTGTTTTTCCGTGTGCCTGCTTTTTCTTATCGCTCTTTTGCTAGTCCTTCCCGGTTTTGACCCTTGCCTGCCTTGACTCTGAACGCGCCTACCTGACCATACTGCCTGCCCTGACCTCGAGCCTGCCTGCCACTCTGTACCGCCTGGACTCTGACCTTGTTATGATCTTTTGCCTGTCCACGACCATTCTTTTGCCTGCCCCTTGGATTATAATAAATATCAGAGACTCGAACCATCTGCCTCCCATGTCTGCATCTGGGTCTCGCCCTGTGCCCTTATAGAAGCAGTATTATAACACGTTTTGTATAATCACTCTTTCACAATCAGTCTCATAATTTCTTTGTGACTTTCATGCTTTTTACAATTGAATCTCTATGAAAATGTCTTGCTGATAAGTTCTTGAGAAAGAAAAGCAGGCAAATGTTTTCTACAATTTGCAAAACCAACAAACTCACACACACACACACACACACACACACACACACACACACACACACACACACACACACACACACACAGACAGACAGACAGACAGACAGACAGACAGACAGACAGACAGACAGACAGACAGACAGACAGACAGACAGACAGACAGACAGACAGACAGACAGACAGACAGACAGACAGACAGACAGACAGACAGACAGACAGACAGACAGACAGACAGACAGACAGAAAGACAACACTAAATAAAACTGCCTGAATGAAAAAGTGAAAAACTAATACCTTCTGTTTTCAAAATCAGTTAGTGGACAACAATCTACAGAGCTAAAACCACACAAGTTTCCATGTCTCTCCTTGTCTGGATCTATGCCTGTACAGTATATACAGGGCTGTGGTGTTATCTGGTTATATCTCCACTTGAAATAACCCGTTTTGAATCTTTTCAAGAGATAGATTAGATATCAACACCTTTGTCTTGGCTTGCCTTGAGTACATACTACCTTGGACCAACTAACAAAAGCTGCATGGTAACCTTTGTTAATGTGAAATAAAAATGAAATGATATGTGTGTTAGCGATAACAACATTATCAAATGACAGGGGAATAAGTCCTACTGAAGAAGGTATCTGGGGCATTGCTATATGAAATCCATACTGTCATCTATTTTAGCCTTGTAATGATTCCTATGAAAACATACACAAGCTCTGTTCATCTTGAACGATCTGTAGGGATGAGCATCATCCCACCTGAATGACGAATCAAAAACCATTGACATGAGTCGTCATAGTGATTATGAGTTAGACAGGTACAGTATGACAGCTAACAGGGGGATTTTCCATTGACCATGATCCCACAACTATCAGGGCTAGGGGATTTAATCTCACCTTTGACCCCTTGACTCATCGCCAATAAACAAAGTTCAGATGGTAACATTCTAAACACGCATTGATCCACATCCCACAGTGACATAGCAACAGGATGAGTCCTAGGCTATCTCCACTATTTGACTTCACTGTATTGCCAAAGTCTGTGTGATAGGGCCTTGTGTGTGATTGTGTTTGTAGATCATTGGTATTTCACTTGAGTAACACTGTGGTTTTGTGTTGTCATTGTCAGGTGACTAAACTTAATCAGGGATGGCGTTTGAATGACTTCAAACGCATCTCCACTCATCAAACTGGTTATTGTGCAATGAGCTTTCTCATACATTGGAAGCACTCCCACACTGAGTTTAGACAAAGACTACATTAGTGAAAATGGTGAGGAGAGGGATAGAGAAAGAGAGAAAGAGAGCGAGCGAGAGAGAGAGAGAGATAGAGCAAGAGAGGAGGGGACAAGGGTGTGTGTGAAGAGGGTGACACATAGGAAGCTCTATAAAAAGTACCCAAGTAAAAATTAAAAACAAATACCTTTCTGGAAAATGACTCAAGTAAATGTGAAAGTCACCCTGTAAAATAATACCTGTGTAAAAGTCTACAAGTATTTGGTTTTATATATACTTAAGTATCAAAAGTAAATGTAATTGCAAAAATATACTTTAGTTTAAAAGGTAAATGTATAATGTCACATTCCTTATATTAAGCGAACCATACGGTACATTTTTCTTGTTATTTTAAATGATGGATAGCCAGAGGCACAGTCCAACAATCAGACATAATTTACAAACCAAGCGTTTATGTTTAGTGAGTCCGCCAGATCAGAGGCAGTAGGGATGACCAGGGATCTACTCTTGAGAAGTGTGTGAATTGGACCATTTTCCTGTCCTGCTAAGCATTCAAAATGTATCGAGTAATTTTGGGTGTCAGGGAAAATGTATGGAGGAAAAAGTACCAAATTTTATTCAGGAATGTAGTGAAGTAAAAGCAGTTCGGTGAAGGGGAAATTAAAGAAAAATCTGACCTGAAGTTTGGAACGGAAGTTGGGAAGCGTTGAACTCGCTGAACGGTTATAACAACATCAGACTGATTGGCACTATCCTCTTTCACATAGATTGGCGGCTGGGACGTGAGTTATTTGGCATATAATTTCACTGTGTGCACCCGGGAAGCTAAAAATACCCAGTCCTAGGGATGAGATCATAGTCTTGGAGTTGGAAAGAGACAGAGACTATGATTATAGGCTTTTTGTCACAGGCATGAAACGGCATATTTGTCAACGCCGTGTCAAAAGCGGAGAAAAAGCTTCCCTCCAAATAGTCCGAGGTATGAAGCCCGTGGTGGATCTTACATGATCACTTTATCTATGGACGGTGTTATTATGCATGATTTACCGGCACGCGTAATTAAATATTGTATCATTGCCAAATTTTGCGACAATTTCCTAAAACCAGACTTTTGACCTATAACTTAGGACATTTACGCACCACAAAATGTTTATGCTACTAATGTAGACGAGTGAGGCTACACTTGCAGACTAAATGCAAAATACATACACCTAGACTTTAGGGTAGCAAATCTCCAGAGTTGATGTTAGGTGGTGTGAGTTACTCTATACGTTTAGCCTACTTTACAGGCTTGCATTTGTTGGTTGGCCTATGAGTAGCCCAAACTGTATAGGTAAACGCACAACAAACTTGTGGCAGTGGCCTAAGTAACCAGGCTGTGCTTTAGACCGGGAAACTCTGGTGAAACATAATTTGGTTGGTGAAAACAAAGTCCCTCCTATTGCAGTCAAATAGCCAATGTTATGCTGCGTTTATAACCAAATGGGAAGGTGGTAACTACAATTGTCAAGTCGTAAATATGAGTCAGGTGCATTCAGGTTTTGATGGGACACGCCATCAAACACGGAGGACATTAGGCTTGTGATTGTTTTGCTATGTTTTGCACATGACGTCAGAGAGGTGCAAGTGGGAAACTCAGAGCACGCGGATGATAGGCCTACACGATTTTGGCTCTAGTAATTACCAGTTGGATGGGCGTTGAAGGGGATTTTTCCCAGTCGTATGCTGGTATTTACTAAATTACGAGAAATTGTGAACGAAGCATTATATCACTGATTAGACTGAGTAAATGAGGGTAGGAGGTGAGCATTGTTAAAATAGTTGTAGGGTGGTAATTTGGCTGGATAGTGTAGTATAAAACTACATGTTTAAACTGGCGTGCGCGGCTAAGGTTCGTCTGTGCAATAGACTTCAACAAGTGAGTTGCTCATGACACGCAGTCCATTAAAATCAGAGGAAATGTCTGACCTCTGAACTGTCGAGATAAAGTGCAATGTACAAGAGAGTGGTTTAACGTATGACTTTGGAGCAGGGCCCGCGGAATCACTGCTTTAGATAAAGTTTTTGTATATATAGCACTGTAGTGCAGGTAGGTAAATCTCCGCCTGGTTGGAACACATTGTTCATTACTGAATGACTCCCATGTAACCACTGCTTAATAGCAGCCTATATGAGGGGATGATGATTTTATAGGACCACGTAGGAAGTAAATGTTTACTTGTCTTATGTAACGAATGTTCTACACAATCTAGTGTATATGGCTGATGGAGTGGGGAATGTTGTAGCCTATATTTTCTCCCCCAAAAGAACTTGCAATTGACACGTGATTCATGTGGGATATGCCAGAAATATGCACCATTCACTCCTTTGGCTATTCCCCTGCCAATGTATCCATACTGTCGTTCTAAAACAAATGTACCATTCCTATACATACATTGAAGTATTATTCTTTCCAATAAATAGTCTCGTGCGAAATTGTCTAATTTTGCTTCCGCTGTGAATGATTCTTTCAGATGAAGCAGTTTATTTTGGAGAACGGTGCTTCGATGTCCCCAAAAGGTGGCACTGTTGAGTTTTAGAACGGCAGATGTATGTCTGCTCTCCACAAATCCTTTGTAATTTTATTTCATAGAACTTCAGCACAGAATCATATGTATTCCTGTATTCTGTCACATACTAATACTGTATGAGCCAACGATGTTGTTCATGTAACTAAGATAATCGTAAAACATGCTTATGCATTTTGCTTAGGCTACTGGTAGATTTGACCACTTCGAATTTCAAGTAACACGAACTGTGAAAACGTGTGCATAACCATTCCCCCAATATTTGCACATTATAAATCATGAATACTATGTTTTGATACTTTTGAAACTAATATAAATCCTACCACCAAACAAAAGCGTTATTACGCAATTATTTTATGACAGCAACTAATAATATATATTATTGCTTCAATAACTTCATATTTTGCATATTGTAATTTACATTTGGATATTAAAATGTTACCATTGCCACTTGCAATAACACTAAATCGAACCATAATGTGCACACAGCCTACTGTCTTTTCCCCACCATGAGCGCAGTGAGATAATTGAATGCATATTTTTTTTGTCCAAATGGTAGAATAAACGCCCATTAAAATAATATACCTAAAATGGAGAGGCGAAAGAGTTAAGAGGTTGAATTGCGGCTGACAGTCAGCTGATAGCCTTTGACAGTTGAGAAAAGTTTTGTTTCTGGACTAATATGTTAATTAGCCCATAGATTGTGCGAGCCCATTGGCTCTTCGTCCGAGTCAATTTCCCATTTCCAAACTGACGTCAGGGCGGCTATAAAACTCTGCAATGCTTTTAAACTCATCTGCTGTGATCCTTCTAAAAAATCGCCTACAAGTCAGAGGCATTTTACGTGCGAGGCTACATTTACCCCTCTCCTTCGACATTTCACCCTCTCCGCTTTACGCAATGTAGGCCTATCCATGAAGAAACAGTAATGTGTTAAATGTTAAAAATACCAATTCGCCGAATTTCTCATGCTGAAAGAGGACTCCGCAACTCGCGTGCACGGCTCTGGTGCGTCTGTGCAATAGACTTTGAAAAGAAAACTATTAATTTACAGTTGGAAACACGTCGCTGCAAAAAGGACATTGAAAACCTATTTTTTAACTTTAAGACAAATACGCTTAAAAAGCAAACTGGCTCACGTTCTTCCAAACCAACCCAGTTTGACAGCTGCTCTTCACCCCCTTTGGAGGACTGTCGGCAGCAAGAGGATGGCATCAGAACTGGCAATGAGCAACTCCGACCTGCCCACCAGTCCCCTGGCCATGGAATATGTTAATGACTTCGATCTGATGAAGTTTGAAGTGAAAAAGGAGCCGGTGGAGCCCGATCGCAACATCAGCCAGTGCAGCCGCCTTATCGCCGGGGGATCCTTGTCTTCCACCCCGATGAGCACGCCTTGCAGCTCGGTGCCCCCTTCTCCAAGCTTCTCGTCGCCCAGTCCGGGGTCGGGGAGCGAACAGAAGGCACACTTGGAGGATTTCTACTGGATGTCCGGTTATCAACCGCAGTTGAATCCGGAGGCGCTGGGCTTCAGCCCCGAAGACGCAGTTGAGGCGCTGATCAACAGCAGTCACCAGCTCCAGTCCTTCGATGGCTATGCTAGAGGGCAGCAGTTTGCCGGCGGAGCCGGAGGAGGAGGCACCATGGGCGGGGAAGAGATGGGCTCTGCCGCGGCGGTGGTGTCCGCAGTTATCGCCGCCGCAGCAGCCCAGAACGGGGGGCCCCACCACCACCATCACCACCACAACGGCGGCCACCATCACCAATCACCCGGGGTCTCGTCCAACGGCAGCTCCGGAGGAAACCACCCACACATGGGACATTTGGACGACCGGTTTTCGGACGACCAGCTGGTGGGCATGTCGGTGCGGGAGCTCAACCGGCAGCTACGGGGAGTCAGCAAGGAAGAAGTGATCCGGCTGAAACAGAAGAGGAGGACCCTAAAGAACAGAGGCTATGCGCAGTCCTGCCGCTACAAGCGGGTGCAGCAGCGGCACGTCCTGGAGGGCGAGAAGACGCAGCTCGTCCAGCAAGTCGACCACCTCAAGGCGGAGATCTCCAGGCTGGCCCGGGAGAGGGACGCATACAAAGAAAAATATGAGAAGCTCATCAGCAACGGCTTCAGAGAAAATGGATCCAGCAGTGACAACAACCCTTCCTCCCCGGAGTTTTTCATGTGAGTCTCGACATTATCATGAAAACTGAGTTTGTCAGTTCCCTCATTAAAAAGTTTTCATTGTGATTTTTTTGTAATGGGGCTTACTAGACCAAGAAAACTAATTTGCAAAAACATTTTTCGGTTTTAATTTTTTTGACAACAGGGGTTTACTCAAGTCTGTCAAATAACGGCTTTGAGTTTTGGGGCTTGCAATAGAAAGATGGAACTTTGTCATAATTGTCCTTCATTTTGGAGTAGAAACTGAAACCTGCCATCTTTTTTTTGCTACCATACTTATTATTTGATGCATATTTTTGTCAAGCTCTTTTTCATCATTGTTCATTTTACTTGCAGTGTTTTGAATATGAACTATCATTTATTATTTTTCGAAGTTGTTTTAACTTTGCAATGTTGCTGTATACTATGTGTGCATGCAAGCACTAAGTATACCCCTTGGAAGTTCATGACTTGCCTTTTTTCACCTTTCGACTTTGAAATCCGTGTACAAATACCGGTCAAAAACTGCATCCATCTACAGTAAGAAGACGTTTTTGGCCTTTTTCCCTTTCTGTTTTTGTTCTGCCAAACTCGGAGGACTGCGAGCCTGCCATTTTACCACACCTCATCTCATGCGTTATGCTTGCTATTTTGTGTTAAGCAACAAACAGACTATATTACTCATAAGAAACAATATCCATTATTTTAAAATAGATATGTTATTGAACTGGCCTGCATGCTGGACATGTACGGGTTTTCTTTTCTTTTTGTGCTTGAAAATGTACTTTTATCGGATGACTCCAGCATGGCATTCATACTTGTTTTATGACCTGATCACTTTTTTGGGACAGCAACAAAAAAGTGACAAGGACTCTTATACCACCCCCTTCCCGTGTAAGTGCATTTCAACTGTGTTGAATGATACGACTAAGCGCCCATTTCTATACAGTGAATGACGCATTCCTGATGGAAGTTGTTCGGCGGGGATCCATGTAGCGAGGGAGCAAAAAGGACCTCAACTATTCTAAAAGGAATTATCTATCCCTATATGGGACTAAACTGTATGTTGCTTAAAAGCAGTTTGTGTATTTAAAAAAGAAAGAAATACCCCATCCTTGTGCATTTAACAACTCTGGAATGCTATGGATTTTAATTGAAGTATATGTAGACCTACAGTAGTTGTTATACTCTGTAAATCTAAAAGAGAACATGGATGTGCTACACGGTGACATTTAAAGAAGAATGTGATGTAGATGATTAGGATCATTTAGCTGTAGGTTTCATAAAGTCCTGTGCTCTAAATTCTTTTACTGTCATTGGGTAGGAGAGGTTGGGGCGGCTCCAATTTATACAATTTAACAGTATTGTTTCCATGCATAAGCAGCGCTTTTTGCAGCATGTTCTTGCAGTTCAAGCAGTAGTTTGACAGCTGTAGTAGTGTTTGTCTTCACCTACCACTCACTGTATTTTAAACCAAAGTATTAAATGAGTAGAAACTTCAGCCTAAGTCAGCGTGAACCATGCATTTTGATAATGTATTTTGGACTGAATTGCACTAAAATGTAGTCTGCAATATATCACAGAATGGTTACTCGATTAAGCTAAATCAAAAACGCAGATAGATACCTTTTGGCATTGCTGGATAACTTAATTTTAATAGTTTGTTGTCAACCAGTACTAGATAATTTTTTGGCTCAAACAAACTCATTATTTCCAAGGCAATAATATTATTATAATCAATAATGTCTGGACATTGTTAAATAGACAGGGATTGACACCCTGCTTGATCAAAATGGGGAGATACCATTCATCAATAAATCTTTAAGACATATGTTAATTAAACTTTCCTGTTATATATTTTGCTGTGCAAAATTATTTCCCTCACTAACCATATTATGTGATGTTCATATGTGCTCTTTTTTTCATTTCTTACAATTAAATGAAATGCAATAAATGTATGTAATCGGCCTTTCATTAAGTTTCTCCGTTTTCTCTTGACATAGACCTGCAGAGATAAGGATTGAATGTGGATTTCACAAACGAATTCAGAGTAGTTCATGTTAATGTGAATAGACACAAGGAGTTACATTTGGGGGATTGACTTAAAGTACGCTATATATGAATTGCTATCCATCCGTTTTCGTCAAATTTTCCTGAAGTTGTTCTAGTCTGTGGGATTTGTCTTCATCTGTGCAGATGAAAGGAGGCATGACTCATGCCAGATAATCACATCAGTAACAATTTGTTTGGCTAGGTAGCAACCCTGTCTAATATGAGCTTCATTCAAAACCTCAAACAACATCTTAAATGTGGAACACAATTTAACTTTGAAAATACATACACGTTGTATTTTTGTTAGAGATAAAATCAGTTTGGAAGTTGATGCACCTTAACATTTCTGTGAGCATCTTTACAGGTCAGTAGTAATAGTATTACTACAAAGTTATTCCTGTTTGATTTCAAAAGAAAGAAAGGTGTAAGATAGACAGTCTCATTACTAATTAGACTTTGTTTCACTGTTCAATATTTATTTGAACAAAATATAATTTCATGTAAAACAAAATCCCTCAAATTGAATAAACAAAATGAAAGGTATAGTTGAGGAAAGAGTCAACATTATTTGCCATGGATCAAGCCTCCTGGGTATGTATTTACATTCCATAATTATTTTCAGTATCAATCTATCATTCATGTCATTGATGTAAAGCTTAGTACAATGCCAGTAGCATACGTGTGTGCATTGTACATTGTGATTACACGTTTTATTAAAACTGAAGTGATGCATTTCATCCTCAATTTGAATGATTCATAACAAAAAGGTGAGCTTACTTTTTGTTGTGCTTTCATGCAAAACTATATTATTTGCACATTTATGATTTTGGGAACATCTGGATTTGTTGTAGTTCCACATGTTAGTAGGGCAATGGAAGTATGTCCTTGCATTCGTGTGTGTTTGTCTGTGTCTGTGTGTGGGTGCACACATCTATGTCTATATGCCAAATATGTGCTTGTGTGTGACTATTTTTGTGAGACTATACTCGTATGTTCCTGTGTTTCTATAGATATCTATGTGTGTGTGACATTCCATGTGTGTGTGTTTGTGTGTATTCTGCAACTGCCCAATCCCTATGTACCCCTTTTCACCGTTCTTTCCTCCCTGCCCTCCTCCCCCCTTGCATTTGGCCTAGAACAGAGAACAGACCATGCTCCGAAAGACAGGGGTACACCCAGCAGGCGAAGAGGGCTCTGTCGTGCATGTGAGGGGGCGTAGGAGATGGAGCCAGCGCGATGCATAATGAGTCACCGGGGTAGGCGTGGGCAGATGAGGCACAGTAGCGCTTCTCCCAACCCGCTGTTGGTTTGGCGTTTACCTTATGACCTTTGAGACCTCTTCTGAGGATGGATCTTAATCTTAGTGTCCCCGAGGGGACAGTAACTGAAGATCCCTCTCAATGTGTTTGTCATGTCAAACTGTCCAAGAGACTTGTGTAGGAGAATGGAGGGCATTTTGCTTTAGTGTTCTACAACAATTGGTTAATAAGGACAGAGATATGACAGTGTGAACAAGACAGCATTTTAGGGATTCAATTCAATCTCACTCTCTTTCTTTCCTTTTCGTTTTTAGCAGCACACCAATGCAGCAGTGTGCACATTAAGGTGTGAATGGAAGATTTTGCATGTGAATGTGCGAGTGTGTGCATGCATGTATACTCTGAACATGGATGAGCGGGGGTGAGATCATCTTTTCATAATGTTTAAATCACCTTTATAGTGGTTGGTGTCTCTTTTCTCTTGATAAGGGACAATTTGTAATTTACTGGGGTGGGAGGTTACTGGGGTGGGAGGTTACTGGGGTGGGAGATTACTGGGGTAGGAGGTTACTGGGGTGGGAGATTACTGGGGTGGGAGGTTACTGGGGTATGAGGTTACTGGGTGGGAGATTACTGGGGTGGGAGATTACTGGGGTGGGAGATTACTGGGGTGGGAGGTTACTGGGGTGGGAGGTTACTGGGGTGGGAGGTTACTGGCGTGGGAGGTTACTGGGGTGGGAGGTTACTGGGGTGGGAGATTACTGGGGTGGGAGGTTACTGGGGTGGGAGATTACTGGGGTGGGAGGTTACTGGCGTGGGAGGTTACTGGCGTGGGAGGTTACTGGGGTGGGAGGTTACTGGGGTGGGAGATTACTGGCGTTGGAGGTTACTGGCGTTGGAGGTTACTGGCGTTGGAGATTACTGGGGTGGGAGGTTACTGGGGTGGGAGGTTACTGGGGTGGGAGGTTACTGGGGTGGGAGATTACTGGCGTTGGAGGTTACTGGCGTTGGAGGTTACTGGGGTGGGAGATTACTGGGGTGGGAGGTTACTGGGGTGGGAGGTTACTGGGGTGGGAGATTACTGGGGTGGGAGGTTACTGGCGTGGGAGGTTACTGGCGTGGGAGGTTACTGGGGTGGGAGGTTACTGGGGGAGAAGTGTTGTGTGATTATTATTTTTTTTATTGTGCACAGGGGAGGTAGTGCATTTTTTCTGTGGTTTACATTCCTCATTTTGCAGGTTTTACTATATAATTTCTTCCATATAGCCACATTTCCTCATCTTTTTGCATGTGCCCCCCACTATCAAGGTTTTCTGGTACTTCCCTTACTACACTTTTCTGCACACTTACTATACAGTCAACTCTATCCTGCCCTCTATCCATAGTGACAATAGTGGTAGGTGGATCGTTTGTCCAGATCTGCAATAGGTTAACTAGCAATCATACCACACATCAAGTCATTGAAATCTGCACCAATTTTCTACAGAAATCCACAAGAACATAGAGGGATAGCTGATAGGCATCGGAGAGGCCAGGTGCATCATTGCGCATGAAAGAACAGTAAAGCCATGAGACACGCAGTAAAAAAATATCCCCTATTGATTTTGTTTAGGTCATACAAATTTAATTTACTATATAACAGACGCCCCTCTTCACATTTCTCAGAATAGAAAAAAAGAAATTGTGATTCATTTAATTCATATGAAACTATTCTTTTTAAATCATTATTTTTGACGAATTGAATGATGTGTTTTGCCATTGTAGTAGTTGTGGTTTGGTTAAATTGCGGTGAATCAAATCATAGGAATCAAAATAATCATTTGTGAATCGCAAACAATGAAAGGAAAAAACATAGCTGTAGCGTTCCTTTTGAATTGTGTTGCTGCCAAACCCATTTTGTAGATCATTTAAGTTGATTTGGATATTCAATTATCGGGCATTGCAACTCAATAGATGTTATTAGTCAGCCTGAAGTAAACACTTCTAAAAGTAAGAGATACTGATTTTACAAAACATTAGGAACACCTGCTCTTTCCATGACGTAGACTGACCAGGTGAACCGTGGTGAAAACAATGATCCCTTATTGATGTCATCTGTTAAATCCACTTCAATCAATGTAGATGAAAGGGAGGAGACATGTTAAAGAAGGATTTTAAAGCCTTGAGACGATTGAGACATGGATTGTGTATGTGTTCCATTCAGAGGGTGAATGGGCAGGACAAAATATTTAAGTTCCTTTGAACGGGGTATGGTAGTAGGAGACTGGCACACCGGTTTGACTGTGTCAAGAACTGCAACCCTGCTGGTTTTTTCACGCTCTTCAGTTTCCTGTGTGTATCAAGAATGGTCCACCACCCAAAGGACTTCCAGACAATTTGACACAACTTATTTTTTCAAAAACTTTCCCAGTTAAATGCTGAATGCAAAGTAGGCCTACCTCGCAGAATGATATCATGAATATTTGTATCAATCAGGTACACATTTGTTTTGTATACTCTGGCATCTCATGTGCAGTACAGAAACCTGACAGAAACACTGCTAGCCTAACACAAATGTACTAAAACTGTACTAAAATGTGCTAAAACTGGGACATGCTTTCAATGGTGCTTTCCAACACCGATTAGGGAGGAACCCTGACTGGGACTCAAACCCTGGTTCCTGTGACTGTCATTCCAAAACCATTATACTGTCACAATCCTCACTATATGAGCCGTGATGAGAGTGGCAGGTAGCCTCGCGGTTAAGAGTGTTGTGCCAGTAACCGAACGGTTGCTGGTTCGAATCTCGAGCTGACTAGGTGAAAATCTGTTGATGTGCCCTTGAGCAAGGCACTTAACCCTAATTGCTCCTGTAAGTTGCTCGGTATAAGAGATACTGCTAAATGACTCAAATGTAATGATACTACTCCTACCAAGTGAGTTAACCCTATTGGCACGATGCATAGGATGTTCATGCCAGTGACCTGGTTTCACTTCCTTGTCCTGCCGTTTGGTACACTGGTCTCAGAAGTGGGATGGTGGCCGTGCGGCCAACGGCTCGGACGTGCTAGGGGGCTGAGTAGTCGAAGCACAGGGACGTGCCATCAAATACGGAGGGGGCAGTGTAGAAAACCTTGCTATATGAGCCACGTTACAATTCCCAGCATGTGGGTTAACCCTATTGGCACGATGCGTAGGGTGTTTGTCTTTCACGCCAGCGACCCGAGTTGTATTCCCTGCCCCACTGTTCGCTACAATACCAAAAGGCTGAAATCTCTTGGTGAGGTCCCTAGGTGTTGTACAAAGGTTGTTTGGTATTATTTCAAGGGGTACAACTTTAATTAGATGTTTTTATTAGGATTTTCTTTTTAATCGCTGCCTTGCCTCACTTTATAAATAAATAGATCTGTTATACAGTTAATTACATGTGAATGGCCTTAGGGACAATATAATTATCCTACCTAGACCAGCTTACAACACCACAATGCAATTCATATTTGTATTATTGTTTTCAAGTGAGTACAATTCTACGCTAGGCTGTAAACTGCAGTGAAAATGTAATTTCAATAATGCCGCAAAAGCCCTGTGATTTGAATGTTTAATTCCATTTGGATCAGTTGTGTGTCTACTCTCAACAGATTATAAGGTCTAGAAAGGCACAGTACAGGACAGTCTGGCTGTATTTTTACTTCTGATACAGATGCGCTGTCTGTTGCCGATCATCATTCTCCCAAGTCGTTCTATATAGTGTGAAGACATAGGCCTATGCTCCCAGCAGGCCCAGTTATTCAGCAAAGCTCAACAAGCGTTCTGCCTAGTTTCCAATCCAAGCGGCTATTCCTTGACCTACAACCTAACGCTTCAATATAGCATAAATATTTGTTATTTCACTTTTAAAATGTATTACCTTTTATGGGTGGCATAAACACAACCAGTCACAATGTTTTAATCTGATTAGGCTACTTCAAAAGTATCCCGTAGGCTACCTGCGCACGTTCATCCACTCCACTCTAACATAATTCCAGCCTCCAAACCATGATGAAGCGCTCAAAGTCGGTACTAGGTATGCAATTATGTATTGCTCATGGGTTGTGTGTGGTGCATTGGCACAGAAACTTGTTAGTGAAAAATCGTTGCATATATTTATAATAGTTATAAATATAGCATCAAAACGTTGAATATCTGATTTCCCCCTAGCTGATCATTGTCTGCAGCCGGCTCTGATCGTAGTGTAATGAAACAGACAGGGAGCGAGAGCTCATCCGTGGTGGTCAGAGAAACCTCAACCTTCTGGCCTGTTGCCCTGCCTGTGCCACATTGACTGTGCCACAATACCATGCTGAACTGGACAAGTCCATATCCACAGTTATCAGCACAGGATTGCTACAGTTATTGTTATTTGTGGTGGTAATCATTGTTTTAGAGAGAATTTTATGAGGGGGGGAGGGGGTACATTTGTTTTTACAGTACAAGGGGAGGGTTATGTGAAAATATTGTTCATGTTGGGGAGGGGGGGCGCATATTTTGTTATGACACCTCCAGTTTAAATTCATGATCTTCTCACATTGATGAAACAGTTTGCATTGTATCTCCTCATAGTATCTGTTAAAACTAAGCAGGTGCAGTTTGATCACTGTTAAACGCATACAAATGAGTTAGTTGAAATTAAAATAACAGAATCATTGCATTTCTTCATTGATAGAAAAACGGAAGCATCCACCCTGACATAGACCCGCAAGCCGCCTGATCTCGCTTACATGAATGTTCGCTGCAAGATCAGGCAGGCTTGCGAGGCTACCCTTAACAAGCATCTTCAATAATTCACCCAAATAACCTCCAATGTGCAAGTGATGATGTGTTGCCCTATTACACAGACGAAGAGCCTCTTTAATTCCTTCACTCCGATGGTTATGTGTGAGGAGGAGGGTGTGTGTTGCTTCTGCTGTGGTGGCTGATGTGCCCAGAGCGAGGGCCGAGAGGGGGGCGATGGAGGGGGTAGAGAGAGGGGGGGACTGAGACAATAGTTGGAGCCGGGGCTGAATGAAATGATTTTGCTGATGATTAATAGCGGAGTGGGCCAGCGGCTCCTGCGATGTAGAGATGATAAATTGTGAGTGCGGCTCTCTGCAGCTGTGCCAGGCCTGTGTCTTAGCATGCACACACCACGCAATTTACAGCCAAGCCCCTCTCCTGCTTACTTAGGAGAAACTACTCAATTTATCTAATTACATACGTGTTTGATCCCCGGCCATGGAGATGCCATGTATTGATATATTTCACATTAGCCACACAAAACAACCAACAATTGTTTGCATCATTTTGGGAAGATATTATTTGGCTTTTTGCATCTGCTATTCTGTTCACTGGATTTGAACATTGACTTCTTAATATTTGGCTCTTTATCTTGGCAGAGTGTTTCTTTGTGTATAAGGAGCCTAATTCCTATCATTTTGGGGGAGTGTTTGGAGCTGTATGTTGAGAACGACTCAACCCTCGCTTTCTCTCTCTCTCTCTCTCTGTGTGTGTGTGTGTGTGTGTGTGTGTGTGTGTGTGAGAGAGAGAGAGAGGGACAGCCTTCACTGTGTCTTACCAGATATGAATCAGTCTTAGCCCCCCCCCCCCACACACACACACACACACTCTCTCTCTCTCTCTGTAATTGATTGTTCTGTTCGAAAATAATCAGATGTAGTGAGGATTAGTCCTCAGCTATTGTTTTTTGGATCATGTGATGGCCATTGTCCATAATTAATGATTGTAATATTTGTTTTTATATTCTTTGATTTAACCACAATATATTGAATCTTGGCACATTTGATTGAGGACTGACAGATAAGCGATAGATGCTGTTGCTACAGTGCATGGTTATCTGAGTGATGGTTCTATCTGCTCTCACTGAGGTGTTCATTCGGAGCGATGCAACGCGTTGATGTTTTCCACCTACGGAGGTGGGAGGTGGACAGGGTGGGGTGTTCGCTCAGGGAGCAACACATCCTAGGCAGGGTTCCCGACTCCTCCAGGGGCTCAAAAAGGGCCCCCCAGGAGAGGGGCTCAGGTAGGTTTGTGTGTGTGTGTGTGTGTGTGTGTGTGTGTGTGTGTGTGTGTGTGTGTGTGTGTGTGTGTGTGTGTGTGTGTGTGTGTGTGTGTGTGTGTGTGTGTGTGTGTGTGTGTGTGTACATTTGTCCATGCGTGTGTCTGTGTCTGTGTGTCAGGCTGTCTTTCAGAGGATGTATGGAGGTCAAAAGTGAGAGCGCACAGGGCCGTACACAAAGTCATTAGAGTAATCCCTAACCCAGGGGAACACACTCATTTCCTCTTCTTAGAGAGACAGCTCCGTGTGTGAGATACACACAGCTAACGCTCTACATTATTACTGACTGAATAATATATACTGCCATCATAGCAGCCACTTAGCTCCAGACTGTGTATGTGTACAGAGAGCTCAACACTCACTGCAGTTTTACCGGTCTCCAAATGTGTGCTTGTGTGTTCCAAAGAGTGTAAGAGAGTTTTGCTACAGCTTGTCCGGTTAAGTCACGTGTGTGTATGAGTAAGCACAGTATGTGTCTATGTGTCATTGTTGGTGTGTTAATTAGAGAATCAGGGACTGGTGACAAACCTCTCCTCTGTTACAATATTCCCCCTCTGGGTATTAATGTAATAATTCCTAAATCACACTGATTCCTATATCAACAGGCTAATGATTTAAATGTAGAACACCACACTGCCCTTAACCTGCTTTGGCTCTGTGTGAGAGACATTAGTGTGTGTGTGTCTGTGTGTGTGTGTGTATGTGTGTGCTTATGAGAGAGATAGATCTTGTAGTGTGTGTTTGTGTTGGTCTGCGCAGGCGTCATGACCTTTCACCTCTGTGAACGTCTTAGTTTATCTATGCGTCTGTGTGTGTGAAGGTGCAGAGACAGGGTGCAAGCACACACAAACACACACATACACACACACGGACAGACGCTAGAGTGAGGAGGGCAGACAGGAAACGTGGGGTTGGCGTGCTAACCTGGATTCTCTCTGGGCCAAACAGAGTCCAATGAATAATAGAACACACAGCTTTTGTTTATGCTTTATTTAGACAGCTTAAGACGACCTACCTTCTAACAGGTAAAGGCCATCAACTCTATCCTTGACAAGAACAACCCAGGAGGGTAGACCTAATTGTTTGGATAAAACAGACTCCCCAAATCCAAATCAGACTTTTTATTCAATAGCCATGACACAGTAAAAATTTGCTTTACAAGCATTATTCATGTTGAGTCAAATAAAACAGTATACTGTATGTCATGTAGATTGTATTGAAAAATAGTTGTTTTATCCCTTCACAGAGTGAATGGTGAGGCTTATCCCCTCCCTACTAACCTTCTTATAGGGCCTGCCCAGGTTGGTAGAGGACGCTGGGAGAAAACAGGAAACAGCAACATTACTCACCTCCTATCCTCTCTGAGAAGAAAAGCTTTCTCCCTCCTTCAGGGGGAAACGTGCATCAGGGATCAATTAAGATGCGCTTATTTTACTGGGAAATATTCCTCTCATTTTATCCTCTTTGGGGCAGCAGAAAGTCGAAACTTTGTGCTTCAAATAGATATTTTAAAGGGAATAGGCATGTGACTCATTAGAGAGTTGTCCTTGAGAGTGGCTGGCTGCAGGTTATGTTGATAATGAAGTGTAGCCGTACTCTGAGGGGTAATTTTATATGTCTGCAAATGGAGCTAAAGCAAAGGGACTGGGACTTAAATGAATCCAACACCAGCTCTCTGAGGTCCGGTGGCACAGAGGATGGCAGGACAGAGACCGAAAGAGAGAGAGAGAGAGAGAGAGGGGAGAGAGAGTAGCGGACTTCTACTTTAAAATACTTTCTCTTTCTCTCCAAATGACATCTGCTTTTCATTCTAGAAAAAAACTCACTCAGAAAATAATTCTTAAACAGTATATGTATATATATATTTTAATCAAAATCACTCTGATGATATGAATGTGTTAGGCTTCTCCAATTCCCCCAAAAGTCTGAATAATCTATATGTTTTTTTGGAAACACTTCAAGCCAAAGTAGCCTAGCGCCTCGTTATCCTCATGAGTTATTTAAGTTCATTTTGGAGGCTGAATGTATGTATCTGTTTATATGCTCCTGTGTGAGTCAGAAGCATAAACCAATTATTGCCAAATATACTGTACACCGATATGAATTTAGGAAGTTATTATTAACTCTTCATTACCACCTGTTTTTTGAAGGTTGCAGGGAATCATGTTGACTAAATAAAAAGCACTTCTATATAGAAGGTCCTTGAACGTACCCATCCCCTTCTTCACAGCAGTTAGGGGCTAGTTTGGGTTGCGTTCAGGCATAACATATCTGCATCTCTCTGATAAACGTTTACACGTGCAGTGATTTAGCCGCGCTGACTTTATGTCCTGCTGTGCTCTCTACATCAGCAGACTGCGTCGCCGCTGTTTTCCTGGAGTTTGTCAGAGCTCAGTAAAATTGAGTTACGTGGCATTTATTTGAAAACCCAATAATTTCAGATTTTCTCCACTGCAGTGTAGAGATGAAGTATTTCTTAGACTGTAATTTTTCCACCACTGCTTATTCAGATGTTTCAATTGTAGATGGTTTGTATAAAAGTAAAAGAATGTCAATAATTGTGAATAATAATTTTTACAGAATAAATACGGTGGATTTAGATTTTTTTTATCCTCTACAATGCGGAGTGACACTGCTCAGACTTTTCACACCGATGAGACCCAACACACACACACACTCACACATGCACACACACGCCACACCACTCACTGCAAGTCAAACGGACATTGATCTCCTAACCAAGCAAGGTGACCTCCACTCCTCCCAGAGCTTCCCCCTCTCTTTTTCTCCTCTCTATTTCATACCCATCTCATTCCAACAATTTCTCTCTGTCCGTCTCTGTTTCTGTCTGTCTGTCTGTCTGTCTGTCTGTCTGTCTGTCTGTCTGTCTGTCTGTCTGTCTGTCTGTCTGTCTGTCTGTCTGTCTGTCTGTCTGTCTGTCTGTCTGTCTGTCTGTCTGTCTGTCTGTCTGTCCAGACCCAGCCTGTGTGAGTTTAGAGTGATGCTAGGTCCAGACCCAGCCAGTGAGGCCTCAGAGTAATGCTAGGTCCAGACCCAGCCAGTGAGGGCTCAAAGTGATGCTAGGTGTGGGCCCAGCCAGTGAGGGCTCAGAGTGATGCTAGGTGTGGGCCCAGCCAGTGAGGGCTCAGAGTAATGCTAGGTGTGGGCCCAGCCAGTGAGGGCTCAGAGTGATGCTAGGTGTGGGCCCAGCCAGTGAGGGCTCAGAGTGATGCTAGGTGTGGGCCCAGCCAGTGAGGGCTCAGAGTGATGCTAGGTGTGGGCCCAGCCAGTGAGGGCTCAGAGTGATGCTAGGTGTGGGCCCAGCCAGTGAGGGCTCAGAGTGATGCTAGGTGTGGGCCCAGCCAGTGAGGGCTCAGAATGATGCTAGGTGTGGGCCCAGCCAGTGAGGGCTCAGAATGATGCTAGGTGTGGGCCCAGCCAGTGAGGGCTCAGAGTGATGCTAGGTGTGGGCCCAGCCAGTGAGGGCTCAGAGTGATGCTAGGTGTGGGCCCAGCCAGTGAGGGCTCAGAGTGATGGTAGGTGTGGGCCCAGCCAGTGAGGGCTCAGAGTAATGCTAGGTGTGGGCCCAGCCAGTGAGGGCTCAGAACGATGCTAGGTGTGGGCCCAGCCAGTGAGGGCTCAGAGTGATGCTAGGTGTGGGCCCAGCCAGTGAGGGCTCAGAGTGATGCTAGGTGTGGGCCCAGCCAGTGAGGGCTCAGAGTGATGCTAGGTGTGGGCCCAGCCAGTGAGGGCTCAGAGTGATGCTAGGTGTGGGCCCAGCCAGTGAGGGCTCAGAATGATGCTAGGTGTGGGCCCAGCCAGTGAGGGCTCAGAATGATGCTACGTGTGGGCCCAGCCAGTGAAGGCTCAGAGTGATGCTAGGTGTGGGCCCAGCCAGTGAGGGCTCAGAGTGATGCTAGGTGTGGGCCCAGCCAGTGAGGGCTCAGAGTGATGCTAGGTGTGGGCCCAGCCAGTGAGGGCTCAGAGTGATGCTAGGTGTGGGCCCAGCCAGTGAGGGCTCAGAGTGATGCTAGGTGTGGGCCCAGCCAGTGAGGGCTCAGAGTGATGCTAGGTGTGGGCCCAGCCAGTGAGGGCTCAGAGTGATGCTAGGTGTGGGCCCAGCCAGTGAGGGCTCAGAGTGATGCTAGGTGTGGGCCCAGCCAGTGAGGGCTCAGAATGATGCTAGGTGTGGGCCCAGCCAGTGAGGGCTCAGAATGATGCTACGTGTGGGCCCAGCCAGTGAGGGCTCAGAGTGATGCTAGGTGTGGGCCCAGCCAGTGAGGGCTCAGAATGATGCTAGGTGTGGGCCCAGCCAGTGAGGGCTCAGAGTGATGCTAGGTGTGGGCCCAGCCAGTGAGGGCTCAGAGTGATGCTAGGTGTGGGCCCAGCCAGTGAGGGCTCAGAGTGATGCTAGGTGTGGGCCCAGCCAGTGAGGGCTCAGAGTGATGCTAGGTGTGGGCCCAGCCAGTGAGGGCTCAGAGTGATGCTAGGTGTGGGCCCAGCCAGTGAGGGCTCAGAGTGATGCTAGGTGTGGGCCCAGCCAGTGAGGGCTCAGAGTGATGCTAGGTGTGGGCCCAGCCAGTGAGGGCTCAGAGTGATGCACAGCTCTGCTGTGAGGGCAGGGCTGTGGACCTCTCCAATGGTACCAGGAGCCAAGTCACCATCATGAGCATAAGGCTGTCTACTACTGTAAATGCCTGTGTATCTCACTTTCACATTCTCTCTCTCTCTCTCTCTCTCTCTCTCTCTCTGTGTGTGTGTGTGTGTGTGTGTGTGTGTGTGTGTGTGTGTGTGTCTGCATTAGTACACCATATGCTGTTGGGCGTGTAGATACCCAGCTGAGTTGACTGAAAACTCACTGTCTGCGTACGTGATGATACCGGCAGAGTGTGTGTGCGTGTATTCATGGTGTGTGTTTTGACTGGGTCTTCTGCTATCTGCATTTTCAGGTCATCCAGAAAATTCCTCCATCTGTGATCGAGAGCCTCGCCCCTCCGCGCCCTTGGTCTTGATGTCTGAGGTAAAACACAACTCTCTTTCTCTCGCTCTCTTTCTCTTTCACTCTCTTACTCTCTCTTTCTCTTTCAGTAATGATGTAGTGAGTAGTGTTGAAAAATATGATTATTAATCATATTATTATTATTACCATTATTATTATTCATTTTAAATATTTATACTTTTACAGTCGCAAAACCAGTGTTTTTAATGAATCAGTTTAATTTAATGAATTGTTTTTCAACTTTTCACTATCAACACATTTGAAACCTAATGCAATTTAACATGTATTAAACCAGTCTATACTGTATGTTATCATAACATAATGTGTGGTTCTCTGAAGGGTCCATTACAGCTATGTAATAATGTTTGTCATTCTTTATTCATGAATCTGATGCCGCCACCATGTCACCTCTACAATATCTCTCTCAATATATTTCTCCATTTCATCACTTTATGATGTTCATGGAGCAGTACTCCAGCATGTCCATGTCCCATCCTCACTCTTAATGTACATCTGAGAAATGTAAGGGTCGCCCTGGAAACGTCTACCTGCTGGAGCTATATACTTATCCCAGCTCCTGGGTTCGATGGCACTTTCTATTCTATTCTACTGAACCTGTAGCAACACCCAGAGTAGGGTTCATATACAAAAGGGATCCGACTAAAGAACATTTCTACAGTCGTTTGTAATCGATGCACAGAGATGAAGGGAAACTGAGGCCAATGTTTATCACAAAACCAATTGTTTCTGTAATGGCTTCGCTGATTGTGCCGTGCCGAAACCCATCGACTAATCTGTTAGGAGGGACGCTTCGTTCGTGACTCGTCAGCATGAAACTTGAGCTGCTCTGTCTATGTGGGTGCCCACTGTGACAGAGAAAACATGCTAGTGTGTGTGTGTGTGTGTGTGTGTGTGTGTGTGTGTGTGTGTGTGTGTGTGTGTGTGTGTGTGTGTGTGTGTGTGTAAGTGAAACAGTGTTTTAAGGAGTGTGTATTGACAATTTTATTGGGTGGTTTGTGCCGTGTTTACATTCAGCTGTACTGATCATATCCCGTTCCATCATAAAAGGAGTCACTAATAGCCCCTAAACCCTCCATACCCCTATATGGTACACTATACATTACAACCCCCTTCATACCTCCAACCATCTCCCCGAAACGCCCATGTTCCCTCTGCAGGCATGTTCCCTCATGCCCCCCCCAGGCAGCTCCTCAACGGGAAATCCCTCTCATCCCCCTGATCCCCAGTCTGTGTCCGGGGACCAGTGACCCTACTGCACTCAGTCACTGGGCTTACCCTGTCAACAGGACCAGTAATAGTACACTACCTGGTGCTCCCCTAACTGGAACTCTATTCAGACTGAGGGAGTGATTTGTTATAAGTGAGTTACAGATGGTTAACACACTGCACAAGCAGAGAAAGACACATACAGTGAATGGACAAATCATTAGGTACACCTGCTCTTTACATGATATAGACTGACCAGGTGAATCCAGGTGAAAGCTATGATCCCTTATTGATGTCACCTGTAGATGAAGAGGGGGAGACAGGTAAAAAAATTAAGTCTTGAGACAATTGAGACATGGATTGGGTGTATGTGCCATTAAGAAGGTAAATGGGCAAGACACAATATTTAAGTGCCTTTGAAAGGGGTATGGTTGTTGGTGCAAGGTGCAGAAATTTGAGTGTCTTAATTAACTGCAACGCTGCAGGGTTTTTCGCGCTCAACAGTTTCCTGTGTGTATCAAGAATGGTCCAACACCCAAAGGACATCCAGCCAACTTGACACAACTGTGGGAAGCACTGGAGTGAAAATTGGCCAGCATTCATGAGGAACGCGTTTGACACCTTGTAGAGTCCATGCCCCGATGAATTGAGGATGTTCTGAGGGCAAAAGCGGGTGCAACTCAATATTGAGAAGGTGTTCCTAATGTTTTGTACACTCAGTAATATATATATATATATATATATATATATATATATATATATATATATATATATATATATATATATATATATACATACAGTTGAAGTTGTAAGTTTACATACACTTAGGTTGGAGTCATTAAAACTCATTTTTCAACCACTCCACAAATTTCTTGTTATCAAACTATAGTTTTGGCATGTCGGTTAGGACATCTACTTTGTGCATGACACAAGTAATTTTTCCAACAATTGTTTACATACAGATTATTTCACTTATAATTCACTGTATCACAATTCCAGTGGGTCAGAAGTTTACACACACTAAGTTGACTGTACCTTGAAACAGCTTGGAAAATTCCAGAAAAGGATGTCATGGCTTTAGAAGCTTCTGATAGGCTAATTGACATCATTTGTCAATTAGTGTACCTGTGGATGTATTTCAAAGCCTACCTTCAAACTCAGGGCCTCTTTGCTTGACATCATGGGAAAATCAAAAGAAATCAGCCAAGACCTCAGAAAAAAAATTGTAGACCTCTGCAAGTCTGGTTCATCCTTGGGAGCAATTTCCAAATGCCTGAAGGTACCACGTTCATCTGTACAAACAATAGTTTGCCATTATAAACACCATGGGACCACGCAGCCATCATACTGCTCAGGAAGGAGACGCGTTCTGTCTCCTAGAGATGAACGTACTTTGGTGCGAAAAGTGAAAATCAATCCCAGAACAACAGTAAAGGACCTTGTGAAGCTGCTGGAGGAAACAGGTAGAAAAGTATCTATATCCACAGTGAAATGAGTCCTATATCAACATAACCTGAAACGCCGCTCAGAAGAAGCCACTGCTCCAAAACCACCATAAAAAAGCCAGACTACGGTTTGCAACTGCACAAGGGGACAAAGATCATACTTTTTGGAAAAATGTCCTCTGGTCTGATGAAAAAAAAATTGAACTGTTTGGCCATAATGACCATCGTTATGTTTGGAAGAGAAAGGGGGAGGCTTGCAAGCCAAAGAACACCATCCCAACCGTGAAGCACGGGGGTGGTAGCATCATGTTGTGGGGGTGCTATGCTGCAGGAGGGACTGGTGCACTTCACAAAATCAATGGCATCATGAAGTAGGAAAATTATGTGTATACATTGAAGCAACATCTCAAGACTGGACAATGAACCCAAGCATACTTCCAAAGTTGTGGCAAAATGGCTTAAGGACAACAAAGTCAAGGTATTGGAGTGGCCATCACAAAGCCCTGACCTCAATCCTATTGAAAATTTGTGGGCATAACTAAAAAAGTGTGTGCAAGCAAGGAGGCCTACAAACATGATTCAGTTACACCAGCTCTGTCAGGAGGAATGGGCCAAAATTCACCCAACTTATTGTGGGAAGCTTGTGGAAGGCTACCCGAAATGTTTGACCCAAGTAAAATAATTTAAAGGCAATGCTACCAAATATTAATTGAGTGTATGTAAACTTCTGACCCACTGGGAATGTGATGAAAAAAATTAAAGCTGTAATAAATCATTCTCTCTACTATTTTTCTGACATTTCACATTCTTAAAATAAAGTGGTGATCCTAACTGACCTAAGACAGGGAATTTTACTAGGATTAAATGTCAGGAATTGTGAAAAGCTGAGTTTTAATGTATTTGGCTAAGGTGTACGTAAACTTCCGACTTCAACTGTGTGTATATATATATACACTGCTCAAAAAAATAAAGGGAACACTAAAATAACACATCCTAGATCTGAATGAATGAAATAATCTTATTAAATACTTTTTTCTTTACATAGTTGAATGTGCTGACAACAAAATCACACAAAAATAATCAATGGAAATCCAATTTATCAACCCATGGAGGTCTGGATTTGGAGTCACACTCAAAATGAAAGTGGAAAACCACACTACAGGCTGATCCAACTTTGATGTAATGTCCTTAAAACAAGTCAAAATTAGGCTCAGTAGTGTGTGTGGCCTCCACGTGCCTGTATGACCTCCCTACAACGCCTGGGCATGCTCCTGATGAGGTGGCGGATGGTCTCCTGAGGGATCTCCTCCCAGACCTGGACTAAAGCATCCGCCAACTCCTGGACAGTCTGTGGTGCAACGTGGCGTTGGTGGATGGAGCGAGACATGATGTCCCAGATGTGCTCAATTGGATTCAGGTCTGGGGAACGGGCAGGCCAGTCCATAGCGTAATGCCTTCCTCTTGCAGGAACTGCTGACACACTCCAGCCACATGAGGTCTAGCATAATCTTGCATTAGGAGGAACCCAGGGCCAACCGCACCAGCATATGGTCTCACAAGGGGTCTGAGGATCTCATCTCGGTACCTAATGGCAGTCAGGCTACCTCTGGCGAGCACATGGAGGGCTGTGCGGCCCCCCAAAGAAATGCCACCCCACACCATGACTGACCCACCGCCAAACCGGTCATGCTGGAGGATGTTGCAGGCAGCAGAACGTTCTCCACGGCGTCTCCAGACTCTGTCACGTCTGTCACGTGCTCAGTGTGAACCTGCTTTCATCTGTGAAGAGCACAGGGCGCCAGTGGCGAATTTGCCAATCTTGGTGTTCTCTGGCAAATGCCAAACGTCCTGCACGGTGTTGGGCTGTAAGCACAACCCCCACCTGTGGACGTCGGGCCTTCATACCACCCTCATGGAGTCTGTTTCTGACCGTTTGAGCAGACACATGCACGTTTGTGGCCTGCTGGAGGTCATTTTGCAGGGCTCTGGTAGTGCTCCTCCCGCTCCTCCTTGCACAAAGGCGGAGGTAGCGGTCCTGCTGCTGGGTTGTTGCCCTCCTACAGCCTCCTCCACGTCTCCTGATGTACTGGCCTGTCTCCTGGTAGCGCCTCCATGCTCTGGACACTATGCTGACAGACACAGCAAATCTTCTTGCCACAGCTCGCATTGATGTGCCATCCTGGATGAGCTGCACTACCTGAGCCACTTATGTGGGTCGTAGACTCCGTCTCATGCTACCACTAGAGTGAAAGCACCGCCAGCATTCAAAAGTGACCAAAACATCAGCCAAAAAGCATAGGAACTGAGAAGTGGTCTGTGGTCACCACCTGCAGAACCACTCCTTTATTGGGGGTGTCTTGCTAATTGCCTATAATTTCCACCTGTTTTCTATTCCATTTGCACAACAGCATGTGAAATTTATTGTCAATCAGTGTTGCTTCCTAAGTGGACAGTTTGATTTCACAGAAGTGTGATTGACTTGGAGTTACATTGTGTTTTTTAAGTGTTCCCTTTATTTTTTTGAACAGTATATATATAGTATATATATATATATATATATATATATATATACATAATTAATTGTGAAAAGTATTCAGAAATATCACTTTTCCAAAATAGCCTGAAATGGGATGGCACAATCTGTGGTCTCTATCTCTATACGCTATACTGCTAGATCGAGACATTCCATTATGGCCCTTAGTGTGTCCAGTGTTATTTCCCTGATTGTCTCTAAGTGGGGCCTGGGATCAGTAGCTGGCCTGTCTCCAGCTCCACTTAACTTCAGCAAAGAGGGAGAGTGAGAGAGTGAGAGTGAGGGAGGACAAAAGGCATCAGGGGAGACAAGGACAAATCATCTTTAGATGAAGTGTTTTAAATGCTCCTCTTCTCCTCCCATGTCACCACCGTGAATCAGGTGACCTCTGCTCACCTGCACAGGATATAAACAACGCCATGTCAGAGAACGGACGGTTGGCGAGTGGAAGCGAGGGAAAGTGGAAAACCATGAGGGCGTCCATCTTACTCGCCACCATGTGTTAAAACATCGTACCGCACCCTGACTACCTGCCAAACCTCTTACAGCTCGGCTTGGCCCGGTCCGGTCGATGGCCGACAGTCATCTTGGTTTCCGTCTCTCCTCAGGCGACTCCGGCTAGGCAGTGTCTTTGTTTTATGCAAATCCATGCATATGAGAAGGGATGGGGGAGGAGGGGGAGTGCAATGAGCAGTCTGGCCACGTAGCTCCAGGAGGACAGGCTGAGTGATGGAAACAAAGAGCCAGGGTCTGACTGTCCTTGCCTGGGAAAAAGAGTCCTGACTGGCTGGAGCGGGCCAGCCACCACCAGCCACCAAAACACAGGTGTCACCATCTGAGCCTCAGACACGATTGAGTGAGTGAAAGAATAGATAGAAAAAAAAGAATGCCTTTCGTGAACTAACACTCACACTTTAATTTGTATCTTTTATTTTATTGTATTAATACAGTAGCTCTGACTTTGCTGATAGCTACTTTATTGAGGAAAAATGTACTTACTATGGCTGTGATATGTGGCTGTCCCTCCTAGCTACCTTAAGATGAAGGCACTACCTGTAATTCACTTTGGATAAGAGCGTCTGCTGAATGACTAAACTGTCAAAATGTACATGTAATGAATACAGGAGGAATCATGGAATAAGGGCTACTGTGGCTGTGTGAGGAGAGGGGTCATGGCTGAGACGAGTTTGTCCTTTTGTTCTAGTGTGTCTGTGTGTGTGTGTGTGTTCAGACCTGACTGGGAGGACAGCAGGCAGGCACCTTACCCTAGTGGTGGCCCTGGCAGAGGGGGACTGGAGTTCAACACCCAGCAGGGGGAAAGAGACCCAGAATCTGCTGACAAGGACAAAGTGACAGGTGTGTGTGTGTGTGTTTCTGTGTGTGTGTTTCCGTGTGTGTGTCTTTCTGTGTATGTGTGTGTGCACACACTCCCATGCTTATGAGTTGAGGGCTGAGGAGGATGAATAGGCTGGCTTATGTGCCATTGAGTGTGTGTGTGTGGTCAGATGTGGAGCAGGGTCTAACGGACAGGGAGGGCCACCACCCGTGGCTGTGTGACCGTGTGACAGTAGGATGGCTTGGGTCAGACTCGCTGACTCCGTTTCAGCCACACACAGCACCCCTTTCACAAAGACACCCATCTCACGATCACTACAGAGTGAGTGTGTGTGCCTGTATGAGTCAGTTTATCACCCACGCCACATGCCTGATTACATGTGTGTGTATGACACAACACCATCCTCTCACCCTCACCACTTCTCTCTAGCTGCTCAGCAGTGCTCTCCTCCCCTCCCCTCCTCTGTCCCAGAGCGCTCACTCTATTTCTAGTTGCCATACAGGATGTTGGCCTCCCTAGACGAGGGAGGGCAGATGAAATCCATCCAGATTGACCTGTCACACGGAAGAGGGGAAAGTGATGGTGGGAGAGGGGGCAGAGAGGTGGGGGGGAGCAGAGCAGGGGTACAAAAACAACCCCTCCAACCCCTTTCGCTACACACGGGTCAACAGTTGAGGGTGATTTATTTACATCAGGACCGGGGCGACATGTTCCCCCCCACCCCACAAACCCTGTCCATCTCTCTCTCTCTCTCTCTCTCTCTCTCTCTCTCTCTCTCTCTCTCTCTCTTTCTCTCTCTCTCTCTCTTTTTCTCTCTCTGTCTCTCTCTCTCTATCTATCTATCTATCCCTCTCTCACCCTCTTTTCTCCTCCACATGCCTCTCAGAAAGGAGTGAGAAACTGGAGAAGTGTGCAGTAGGAGTGAGTCTATATTTAGCATGGATAACCGAAGACACTGTGGTCTGGCTTTAAGGTTAAAAATATAGATCTCCATGTACAGCCAGCTGGGTACAGTAGACGTCACCCACTGTCAGGCACCATGAATCATGATTACTTTTCCCCTCGGCCCAGCCTGGCCCAGCCTTGGGCTCTGGGCTCTGTTATAGGCTCTGTGGTCCTCTTTAGTCTCTACATCATAGACTGAGAAACGTATCTTAGACCCTTGCCTTCAGACTAGCGTTTTATAATAGGCTCTGGGAATCTCTAGACCTTTATCTCTGTCAGAGAGCGCAGGGCATAGGATTTAAAGACTATAAGACTGTACTCAGTGACATTAGAGACAGAAAATGTTTGACAAAGGGTTAAGAATGTTAGCAGTGTGGCACATACACTGAGTGTACAAAACATTAGGAACACCTTCCTAATATTGAGTTGCTCCCCCTTTTGTCCTCAGAACAGCCTCAATTCGCCAGGGCATGGACTCTACACGGTGTCGAAAGCGTTCCACCGGGATGCTGGCCCATGTTGACTCCAATGCCTCCCACAGTTGTGTCAAGTTGGCTGGATGTCCTTTGGGTGGTGGATCATTCTTGATACACACAAGAAACTGTTGAGCATGAAAACACCAGCACTGTTGCAGTTCTTGACACAATCAAACCGGTGCGCCTGGCATGCACTACCAAATCAAATCAAATCACATTTTATTAGTCACATGCGCCGAATACAACAGGTGTAGACCATACAGTAAAATGCTTACTTACGAGCCCCTAACTGACAGTGCAGTTTAAAAACATACGGATCAGAATAAGAGATAAAAGTAACAAGTAGTTAAAGAGCAGCAGTAAAAAATAACAGTGTATACAGGGCCAGTACAGAGTCAATGTGCGGGGGCACCGGTTAGTTGAGGTAGTATGTACATGTAGGTAGAGTTAATTAAAGTGACTATGCATAGATGACAACAGAGATAACCTGTTCAAAGGCACTTACATATTTTGTCTTGCCCATTCACCCTCTGAATGGCACACATACACAATCCATATGTCTCAAGGCTTAAACATCCTTCTTTAACCTGTCTCCTCCCCTTCATCTATACTGATTGAAGTGGATTTAATAGATGACACCAATAAGGGATCATTGCTGGATTCACCTGGTCAGTCTATGTCATGGAAAGAGCAGATGTTCCTAATGTTTTGTATACTCAGTCTATATCTTTCTACTGTAAATAGAGGCAGAGGGAAAGAACAAAGGAGTACTGTTCAGTACCACCAGGGTTTCTGCTTCCCCCTCCTCTAAGCTGGACTGGGCTTGGTTGTGAAGTGGTGCTAGATTTAGCCCAGGGCGTATGGGCATAGCTACACTTTGCAAATTATTTTCCTGTGACATAATTCTCCACATGGCACTCCTCTCTTCGTTCCCAAGCCTAATAACAAAGACTCAGCAGTAATATCCTAGTCAGCCCCACACAGTGTGTGAAGGACCTGGGTAGTGTAGTGTAGTGTAGTGTAGTGGAGGAGGTATGGCAGGGGTAGGGCAGAGCAGTGTAGGCCCAAAGAGAGAGACACACATATCACCTGGGTGGGAGGAAGGACACAGGTGGCGGACAGCCCCTGTGTCTGCACAATAACACTACCATTTGCTTGTTAGTATTGTTTTGTTTATTTAATTTACATTTACATGCAGCTAAAATAGCACCAATTGCGGATACAGTCCCTAGCATGTAGAGGACTGAGAGGGGAAGGCGTACTAGACAGATACATTTGTTTGTATCAGATCAGCATCCTGCCCAGTGGGCTAAACTGTGGAGAGCTACTGGACATCAGAGGTCTCTTGAAAGAGCACTTACTGGTGAAGGCCTTGGAACAGACACCACTATTAGTGGACACTGCCTGGAAGCCTGTACCTCAGTCTATAGCTATGCAGTCCACACATTAGCCATTGGCAAGGAAACTCTGTACATGGTTTTAAAATCCAGAAAGACGTCCTCATATAAACTCTCTAATATGAGAAGGACTCTTACCACAGTCTCTCTGTCTGTCTCTGACTATGTCTGTCGGTCTCTCTCGCTCTCTCTCTCTCTCTCTCTCTCCCTCTCTCTCTGTGTATCTCTTTCTCTCTCTGCATCTCTTTCTCTCTCTTTCTCTCTGTCTCTCTCTCTCCCTCTCTGCCTCTCTCGACTGAGTCTCTGTCATTGCCCCTTCTCCTTCTATCGTTGTTACATCCTCCTCACACCTCAATGACAACCCTCTCCTTCTTCCTGTTGTGTACTTCTTTTAGAACAGTACACCCTGCCTCCTTACCCCATCACCTCCAAACGTCTTCCTTCTCCTCCTTTTCCTCCTTAGCAAACAGTACCTCCCTCCCTCTGCTCCTTCCCAGAAAACCTTCCATCCGTCCCCTCCCTCACTACCGCCCTAGACGTCACCTTTCTCTCCTTCCTCTTCCCCTCCAAACCGCACCTGCCTCCCTTGTCCTCTCTTCCTCTCCTCCACTCCAAACATCAGTTCTCCTCCTCCTCTCCTTCCCCTCGTTAGCTTGATGAATGGCTTCACTGCAGGGAAAGTGCTGATTTTCCTCCCTCTGTCTGATTTTTGCTGGCTGTTATTCATTTCAAACACTCAGAGAAAAGCAAGTGAGTCAATCAATAAGGAAATGAACACACTGAACAGCATTGGCTCTCACAGTTATTCCCCCTGTGCCCATGTCCTCCACAAGCCCAGACTGCTGTTTACACACATGCTGTATATGTGTGTACATATATGTTTCTATAGATTCCCTCTATAGCTGGTGCACACTTCACAGTGTATTATACTCATATGAATGAGATTGTATTGGGCAGGTTGACTTAACCAATTATAAACCTCTGTATACAAGATTATGGCATGGTATTCGTGATCGTCCATAAACGTCAATGTGACTTAATACGACTGACCCAAACCTAAGCAGAGGATTTCTTAAGATGATATACACAGTGTCTGGTAATGTGGAGTTCATTAAGACACACTGAAGTGACAGAGTCCGTGTGTAGACTAGTGCATATGTGGACTGTTGTATCCTGCACTTCCAGGGAAGGAGAGGTGGTAGCACGGAGATGTGGCAGAGCAGAGCAGAGTAAACAGACAGAGAGAGCTGCAGTGCTCTCTGTCGTAGTTTGTCTTTCACACTAACACCATCTAAAGCCATCAGATGACCTCCACGCGTCACAGAAACTCCCTCAGCCATTCCTGAAGGAGGGGGACATTCAGACGGTGAAGGAAGGGAAAGAGGGAGGGGAGAGAGGAAAGTCTGCTTCCAGGCCAGAGTTATTACGGCACATTAAAGGGGATGGTGTACACAATCCGGCCATAGCTTTATGTCTAAGTGCACATTAGTTATAGTCCACTGTTAATGTTCTGTGCACAATCCTTTATGTAATAACCCCAAACACATAATGAATGGCCTAGCCGCTTTAGTGTGGTCCGACATTTTTAGTGAGGTCAGCTCATTTAATGCATTGCTATACAATTTTAAAACTCTAATATGCTATTTGGAGAACACCTAATACTAGCAAAAATAACCCCAGCCATTATGACATTGATTGCTGTAGCTTCAATCTCCTCAGTCGATCTACAAACACATAGCCTGCTAGTTATACAATTAGCTTCTACACATTAACTCACATGAACTCAGCATTGGGATTAAAAACTATAATTTAAAACATACTGAGGGATCTGTTAGCAGAAAAAGTATTTTATTAACAAATTTCCTGCAATTCTACACATTTTGCGATGACTTATGCCAGGTTAATATGATATCTGAGTTAGAGTGACTAATAAAATCAATGTGAACCCCCTGGAGGGCAGGGCCCCTGGGCACGTGGCCTCCATGCCAATGTAAAAAATGTGAACTGACATGAGCTAATTGAGGGACTATCAGTGAGTAACATATAACAAGAGGAAAACTGCTGCAACCAAGTTTCCAATTGCACCTTGTGTTTTCTAGTATTTTAATTCTCAACAGTAAGTTGAGAACCTGACTTACTGAAATTCTTTTATACAAAATGGCCGAGGTCCGGACCTCATATGTAGCTACGGCCCTGCCTGCTTCTCATAGGTGATAGAGATTATGCAAGAGGTGAAGAGGGCATTCGTCAGCATTATTTATTTCATTTTCTAATTAACACTGTTGTCAAAAAACTCAATATTATCCTGCCCTCCGAGACACGAAATACAACTCGGCAGATATCATCACCGTATTTACAATGCGTTGAGATAAACGTAATCTCGTCGTCTGTAACTAAAAATATACGCTGTAGAATCACACGCTCTTCTCAATTGTGTGGTCTGGCTAACACTCCCACTCCGCTACCAGTCTCGTCTTTCAGGTGGTTTCTGTAATGATAACAATATTTGGTATCAAATTAATAAGCGTTCTGCTTGGTTGAAGCCAGCACTCTGCTGCCCAACCCGCTATACATTTAAAACAAACAATTCACTGGTAATGCATCTAAATGAAGTCATATTGTTATCAGCTCGTATATTTCGGAGGTTCAGCTCGTAAATCAATGTGTGTAAATTCAGCAGAATGGGCTACTGAGGGGACGGTGAACACCCCAGGATTCTAGTTAATAGAGTAAACAGAGCGAGAGAAAGAAGTGGATAGAGAGAGGGAGAGAGAAGGAGAAGAGTAAAGAAGATTAAACAGAAAAACATAAATCAAGAAAGATTAAAAGAAAAAGAAGCATCATAGAGAGGGAAACAGAAACAAGATTTTGAAATGATGACACTTTGGGTGTTCATGCAGCAGGCATTTGTGAGAGAGAGGCCTAAGAGAGGGAGAGGAGTGGGGGACAGGAGGGAGGGAGAGGAGTGGAGTACAGGAGGGAGAAGAGTGGGGGACAGGAGGGAGAGAGGGAGAGGAGTGGAGTGGGGGACAGGAGGGAGAGAGGGAGAGGAGTGGAGGACAGGAAGGAGAGAGGGAGAGGAGTGGGGGACAGGAGGGAGAGAGGGAGAGGAGTGGGGGACAGGAGGGAGAGGAGTGGGGGACAGGAGGGAGAGGAGTGGGGGACAGGAGGGAGAGAGGGAGAGGAGTGGCGGTCAGGAGGGAGAGAGGGAGAGGAGTGGGGGTCAGGAGGGAGAGAGGGAGAGGAGTGGGGGACAGAAGGGGGAGAGGGAGAGGAGTGGGGGTCAGGAGGGAGAGAGGGAGAGGAGTGGGGGACAGGAGGGAGAGAGGGAGAGGAGTGGGGGACAGGAGAGGAGTGGGGGACAGGAGTGCGAAAGGGAAAGGAGTGGTGGACAGGAGAGGGAAAGTTAGAGCTCTGATGCCTTTTCCCCTTTGACCTACTGCTGTCCTTTCTATGACCATGACTAATGGAAAACAACCCCCTCAACCAGGAATGCCTGCCTGCTACTGTTGTGGACCCTGGGGAGTGGAGAGGTAGAGAGAGATGGATGGAGGGAGTGGTAGAGACAGAGGAGGAGAAGATGAGGAGAGAGTGTTTTGTTGAGGGAGAGATAGAGAGGGAAGAAGAGAATGGTAAGAGGTAGAGAGGGAAGAGGGGAAGAAGTAGAGGGTGTGTTTTGCAGAGGAGGGTGAGAAGGAGGGGGGAGGAGAGGAAAAGGAGGGAGTGGTAAACAGAGAGGAGGAGAGGGGGGAGGAGAGTGAGGGGAAGGGGTAGCCTATATGAGCAGGACCAGCGGGGGTGGTGGAGCCTGTATGTCTGCTTCATGCCTCTCTGAGCCCAGACATAACCATTGTGTTTACAAGCCTCAGTTGCTCTTACTGTTAAATTATTGGTGTGAGGGACGCATGGAGGGGAGGGAGGGAGGGAGGGGGAAGGGGGGAGTAAATACTTATCTTCTCTCTCCCTCTCTTTCAGAGTTCTGGTTAACCAGGCTTAAGAATGCTCTTTGTGTTTTCTAATGATAGACTCTGGGTACTGACTGACTGAGCCTATGAGAGACCCTAAAGACCATAGAGAGACCATAGCCTCAGTGACTGAGCTCTCCAGAGAGACGGAGGGAGAAGGAAGGCTCTGTTTTGAACAGTGGCTTTACTGGACCTCAACTGAGATAGAGGGGCTATGGAGGTCCCATGTTGTCTCCCATGCAACTAGGGCAGGCATGCCATGTAGTGGAGCAAGACATACTTGTACACTAAATTACCAAAAGTATGTAGACACCTGCTTGTCAAACATCTCATTCGAAAGTCATGGGCATTAATATGGAGTTGGTTCCCCCTTTGCTGTTGTAACAGCCTCCGCTCTTCTGGGAAGGCTTTCCACTAGATCCGGCCGTGATTGGGAGTCCCATAGGGTGGCCATTAAAACACATGACCAAAAAGATAATCATGGGAGACTGAGTCTCAGGGCTGAAGGAAACCTTTCACTGCGTGTGTTTGTATCTCTCTCTTTCTGTGCTGGATGATGCTCTTATCATCATCTACTCTGGCCTGGACATTGACTGTTAAAGGAGAGCAGTGAGTTCGCCATCTCAGATACTCTCCGGTTGCGAGGAGAAGAGTGGAGTGCAGCCTAGAATGACATTTTCGTTAACAAACCACAATGAATTCTGGAAGAAAGAAAAACAGAAGGAGATACCACTCTGGCCGAAAGTATCTCTGTCTTAACTTCTGTCTGTCTGGTTGGATGACACTAATAACTCCTGACAGACCATAGTTAGCTCAGCTGGTCTCTATGGATATGAGTTGTCTGTTTGGGTTAGGGTTAGGGTTAGGGTTAGGGTTAGCTTTATTCTTCTTTACTTGGTACGGCTCTTGTTTGTAAACACAAATGCATCACTTCCTCTAGGTGTGGCCTGGAGGGAGAATGAACCACGCTCCGCACTGCTTTCTTACTGAGACAATCTGCCCCATGTCTTACACACGATACACACTCCCCTCTTATACACACTGGTCTACACACTTCCAACTCAACTTACACACTACCTGTTCGCCTCGCCTTGAGGGCACATTATAGGACTCTGCACAGACAATAGCCACACAAGCCCCTGCAGATCCCTCCCCCAGTCTTACACACATCCAATCTGTATACACAGACACATCCTCCCTATTAGTAATATCAGTCGGCTTCACCATCTCAGTCTTACAGCAGGGGATTGTCTCAGGACAATGAGTGCTCAATATTGCTGCTCAATTTGCACTTACTGCTAGGGTGTAGGAGAACACCACCTTGGGTAGCTAGCCATCTCTCTCTCTCTCTCTCTCTCTCTCTCTGACTATTTAGACTCTCCCATCTCATCTGATTAGATGCTGTTGGGAGAGGCGTGTATGTCCCATCAGACATTTAGATCCTTACTGGTTAGATGTGTACATGTTGTAAACAGTTGTTGTGTTCAAGTTAGAGAGGAAGAGAGGGAGGGAGAGGGAGAAAGATAGGAGGAACAAACATTTCCTCAGTTCCTGTGGCTGTAGTGTAATAGTTGTGGTGATGACTAGTGACAGCTGAAGGAGCAAGGGAGCCGGAGAGGAGTATCACTCCAAAATCCCCCAACAACAGAATTTTTTTAATGTATTTTTTATTTCACCTTTATTTAACCAGGTAGGCTAGTTGAGAACAAGTAAGGAGAGGAGAAGAGAAGGAGAGGGATTTAGGCTAAACTACTCTCTCCTAGCCTGTATCTCTCTCTCATTCTCTCTCCCTCGTTCTCCATCTCTATCTCTATCCCATACGCACACATGTTCACACCTTTGTAGTTTAATACTGTTTATTGTAAAGAGTGTTTCATTTATATATCAGTGAGTTAAGCATTATCATAGTCATCTGGCCAATCAATAATCCTGAATATTACCTCTCTGACTGGACCCTAGGTTCTGTATTAGAAGCATATTAATCACATACTGTACCTCATGCAGGGGAGACTAATGAGGGGACAAGCGCTCATAATAATGGCTGGAACGGAGTGAATGGAATGGCATCCATTTGTTTGATGTATTTGATACCATTCCACTCATTCCTCTCCAGCCATTACCACGAACCCGCCCTCCCCAATTAAGGTGCCACCAACCTCCTGTGGTGTATATGCACATTCAGATCTCATCCTCCTCTTCCTCATCGTCTTCTGGTATTATCTCTGGCAGAATGTTCACCTCCTATTACAATAAAGAGAGGGTGCGTGTGCGTGTGTTTGTACAATCCGTGTGGGCCTCTTTATCTCCTGGCCAGGGTGTGAGCACATGGAGGTCAGAGGCAGGGCTGGCTGTGTCTCCATTCCCACGGCTGCTGTCTCACAGCCACATTGGTCACAGGAGGATGAAAAGACTATGGATTTTTCCTCTTCTTTGCATTCTCCGGAGCAGGCAGATTAGACAGGAGATAAGTGGAGCCTGGCCCATTCAAAGCAGCTCTAAGCTCAACACTGTAGTGCTGCCTGAACCGTCTCTCTGGTTCTGGGAGCAACACACAGGTAGGCAGGCACATCCGCAGAGCATTCAAACACACACACACACACACACACACACACACACACACACACACACACACACACACACACACACACACACACACACACACACACACACACACACACACACATGCATTGAAACTCACACACAGGTAGGCAGGCACTCTTGCATTTAAACTCACACACAGGTAGGCAGGCACGCATGCATTGAAATTCACACACACACACACACACACACACGCATGCATGCATTCAAACTCACACACAGGTAGGCAGGCACTCATGCATTTAAACTCACACACAGGTAGGCAGGCATGCATGCATTGAAACTCTCACACACACACACACACACACACACACACACACACACACACACACACACACACACACACACACACATGCATTCAAACTCACACTCAGGTAGGCAGGCACTCATGCATTCAAACTCACACACACACACACACACACACACACACACATACACACACGCATAATATGCACACACACACATGGAGGAAGGCATGCATGGACAACACACTCACCGACACATTCTCTCTCTCTCTCTCTCTCTCTCTCTCTCTCTCTCTCTCTTTCTCTCTCTAATAAAGCTTACTTTGGTTCAAAATGTGGGCAAACTGTATATGGGTGAAACACTGACCTTGTAACCTTGGATGTGAATTTTTAAGTGAGGAAGCTGAGCTTGCTGTCAACACATTCACACACACTGACTGTACACACACATACAAAAATAACAAACATTCCCTAGCATACACTTATGGAGACTGACACATACTGCATGTCGGCAGACACACAAAATGGGAAAAACATGAGTTATAGAGAGAGAGAAAGGGGAGGGAGACGTATGGGTGAGGGAGAAAGAAATACAGAAATATTGAGGGAGGTAGGCAGAGAGAGAGCAAGAATTCATAGGCCCGTTGCCCTCACAAGCAATTAGAATAATTTCAAATTAATATGAAAGCATCCGCTGCAGTCTTATCTGCATCCCGAGGAGAAGGCTCTCCTCCTCCTCAATCAAAATGCATGAGTGGCCTCCCTGACGGAAACACTGACACCCTGCCATATGCTGGGTTCCTCTCTCTTTTCCCTCTCTCTTCAGCTCGCAGCTCTCGCCCTGTAAAAAATACTACAAATCCATGCACATAGACAGGTTGTCATACAGAGAGAGCTAGGGAGATGCTGTAATGTGGCTGTAACTGAACTGTCTCTGAGCTGTCTTGTTCTTAATTGTATTGTTCTGTCTTTTTTGTAAATCTTGCTTTCACCTCAGCTGAAACTATTTCTGACTGCAGGCTGTTCGGTTGACCAGTGTCAACATTGTCTACATAGCAGTGGCGTGTATTCATTGATGCCAAGGGAAGCCAGACTTCCCCAAAACATTGACCAAGAAAAAAAGAAAAAACACAAAATAATGTATCTTTCGTCTCTGTGTTTCATAAATGACCAAACGAATCAACGCCCCTCTGTCTCAGTAAGTGTAGCGTATCTATCTGATGCTGTCTGGTCAGAAAGAGTATGACATTGTTGCTGCCTCTAGCATTGAATTCAAAGGAAGTCAGCGAGCATTAGGCCTCCCTTAATTTAATAAAAAAAGTATAAAATAATAGCCAGTCAGCTTTGAGCTAAACTGAGTGAGCTCAGCTGTGAATGTCCTGACGCACCAGACCAATCACATAACAAGCCAAACGTCATTATTGACAGAAAAAACGTGTATTGTTGTATCTCGTTGTGTTGTTGGCATCCGGTGGCTAGCTTGCTAGCTAAAATCGTCTCTTACCTAAATTAGCTATGGATGGAGATAGGGATTTGGACTTGTGGTTTTACATAATTATCTGTATTGGTCAGTGATTATAACAGCGATTCTGATCCAACCATAAATTCATGCACTGTGCCCTTGGCCTGAGAGGATGGACGTTCAACATATAGCTAGATGTAGTATGCTAATGTTAACTAGCTAGCCTGGCGTATCGTTGCCACTGAAAGGAAGTTAGGCTAGTGAGCAAGTATTTTAGCCATAGACCGTTTAGGCAACATGAAAGAGGAGGATGGTATTGGCGTGATCTCTACAAGTAGGGTGAGTTTTTTCTACTTGCACACACACACACACACACACACACACACACACACACACATACACACACACACACACACAAATCAGTACCATGGACAGACACATCATATTTAGCTTACATTGATTGGACTAAATCATTTTGGGTATCTTTTAGTTGTCACTGTATTAGACGAAGCAGAGGTGATTTGATGATGTTGAAGTTGAAATGGTGCTGGAATAGTGGAGGCAGGTCCTATTTTCTTTGTGACTTGCGGTATCTCTCTGTGGTTCTAAATCAGTAGTTGTTTAGTAGTCCGAAAATGTTGGAAACTTTACCTTCCTTGACCATGCTGTAGGTCATGTAACTGTTTGTTACATGCAATATGTTTTGTGTATTTAACCGGACAGATGTTGCTCTCCTGTTTTGTGATTAAACAAATGTGTGGTTGAATTTATTCTGCCACTGTGTCTTCTTATTGTCTCGGACTTTTGCCTATATATCACGGTGTCAAGGAATATGAACTAACAGGTTATAGAGCAAACAACACAGTTATCACAATGCAAAGGTTGTTACAGTGAGGGAAAAAAGTATTTGATCCCCTGCTGATTTTGTACGTTTGCCCACTGACAAAGAAATGATCAGTCTATAATTTTAATGGTAGGTTTATTTGAACAGTGAGAGACAGAATAACAAGCAAAAAATCCAGAAAAATGCATGTAAAAAGTTTTATTAAATGATTTGCATTTTAATGAGGGAAATAAGTATTTGACCCCTCTGCAAAACATGCCTTAGTACTTGGTGGCAAAACCCTTGTTGGCAATCACAGAGGTCAGACGTTTCTTGTAGTTGGCCACCAGGTTTGCACACATCTCAGGAGGGATTTTGCCCCACTCCTCTTTGCAGATCTTCTCCAAGTCATTAAGGTTTCGAGGCTGACGTTTGGCAACTCGAACCTTCTGCTCCCTCCACAGATTTTCTATGGGATTAAGGTCTGGAGACTGGCTAGGCCACTCCAGGTCCTTAATGTGCTTCTTCTTGAGCCACTCCTTTGTTGCCTTGGCCGTGTGTTTTGGGTCATGCTGGAATACCCATCCACGACCCATTTTCAATGCCCTGGCTGAGGGAAGGAGGTTCTCACCCAAGATTTGACGTTGTTTTCTTGGTGACTATGGTCCCAGCTGCCTTGAGATCATTGACAAGATCCTCCCGTGTAGTTCTGGGCTGATTCCTCACCGTTCTCATGATCATTGCAACTCCACGAGGTGAGATCTTGCATGGAGCCCCAGGCCAAGGGAGATTGACAGTTCTTTTGTGTTTCTTCCATTTGCGAATAATCGCAACAACTGTTGTCACCTTCTCACCAAGCTGCTTGGTGATGGTCTTGTAGCCCATTCCAGCCTTTTATAGGTCTACAATCTTGTCCCTGACATCCTTGGAGAGCTCCTTGGTCTTGGCCATGGTGGAGTGTTTGGAATCTGATTGATTGATTGCTTCTGTGGACAGGTGTCTTTTATACAGGTAACAAACTGAGATTAGGAGCACTCCCTTTAAGAGTGTGCTCCTAATCTCAGCTCGTTACCTGTATAAAAGACACCTGGGAGCCAGAAATCTTTCTGATTGAGAGGGGGTCAAATACTTATTTCCCTCATTAAATTGCAAATCAATTTATAACATTTTTTACATGCGTTTTTCTGGATTTTTTTGTTGTTATTCTGTCTCTCACTGTTCAAATAAACCTACCATTAAAATTATAGACTGATCATTTCTTTGTCAGTGGGCAAACGTACAAAATCAGCAGGGGATCAAATACTTTTTTCCCTCACTGTATATGGCTTTTTCTTCTGGATTGGCTTACCCACTCACCACTAGATACATAGTAAAGAAGATGTCAGCCATTTACAGTAAATGTAACCGTTATTTCAACATATCCACCATGTAAAATGGTGACAGTCATGTGATAAAGTTGCAGGGTGAGGGTATTGTTGATGGAAAGATGTATTTTTTGTAATCGTGTGTGTGTGTGCAGTATGTGACCGTGTGTCTGTGTTTGTGACTGTGTGAAGTGACCGTTGCTGGTTTCTGGATGTTGGGCGACGTGTGAATCATTGGTAGGATGTGTCGTTCACACACCACTCAAAACTGCCATCATCGGCGTTTGTGTGTGTGTGTTTGTGTCAGGGGGGTAGGTAGGTACTGGGGAGCCAGGCTGAACTACTCAGATTGAGCAACAAAAAAAAAAAAAATATATATATATACAGAGTAGAGTACACACTGGGCATGGACATTACCTAGAAGTGTCAGGGCATACTGAACACAATCTGATGTCACAATCTCACCCACACACGCACACACACACACATACACATACACAAACCAGTGGCCTAGCCAGAAACTCGTTGGTGGGTGGGCCTGCAGAAATGTTGGTCCAGTTTGGAACAGTGACAAGTAAAGATCACAATATATACACATGCAAAAGGCTCTTCTGAGTTTATGTCTTTTCGACTACTAGTAGACCTACACATTCTAGTAGTATCTCTCTCTCTCCTGTGAATCCTTCTGTCTTTGTACCAGGGCAGGCGGGCAGGCAGGCAGCTTGTCTCCGTCTGCGTCATTAGGGATCCTGCTCGTTGTCACGGACACACAGAGGGCATTCGCTGCCATGTGTGGGACAGGAAGTGTGTGTGGCGAGAATGACATAAGCAGAGCGCAGTGCTCTTCCCTGGCACTGTCATTTCACTACACCTAGAGTACATATGAGGGGTCAAGGACACACACACACACACACACACACACACACAAACACACACACACGTGCAAACACACACACACACGCATTACTATTGATACAAGCGAATGCGATCACAAATAGTCTGTATGTGTGAGAGTGTGTGTCTGTGTATGTTTTGTCTGTGTGTATATGTCTGTGTCCACACACACTTGGCAGCGGCGGGCACACACACTGTGTGTGTGCTGTAAATAGGTGGTGTGTGTTGTGGGTCTCTGCTGTGTTGGGGCCAATTTTAGAGCTCACGCAGGAAACCAGGCCACTCTGACAGCCATGCACCCTGCCAGCCAGTACTGAACACAACACAACACACCAGCTCCAGAACCTTCTGTATCACACACACCGATACATACACACACACACACACACACACACACACACACACACACACACACACACACACACACACACACACACACACACACACATTTTTATAAATGTTCCCTTCTACTGTACCACCGCTACTCCACAATTTCCTTCTACCATTTAATTTCTCTGATATTCAATCATATATTTTCTCTGTTGCCTGCAAATGCTGTAGCATGGCTCTACTGTAATCCTGCTTCTCTGAGCTGTGCAGAATCCTTCCCTGGAAGGACCTTGAACTAGAGACCCCCTGCTGAGCCACTCCGGGGTCCCTGTCCCCCACCTGTCTCCCTAGCTGCCTTTAGTACTGTACATGGCTTTCTGCTCCTGCCTCCCTGCCTGGGGATTTATTAAACATTTACAGCCTCGCTAGCCAGGATGCTTTAGTCAGTGGCTTTCTCTAGTAACCTACCAGACTCTACCCTCACGGTACCACAGTGAATTTGTCTGCACCTCCAGGTTTACCAATTATCTGACGATCAGCAAAAAATGTATGTAACTTTGTATACGCTTGTAATGGTTAAAAACCAATGATCTTTTAGCTGCTAGAAAGCTGTTTTAGTTTGGTACAGCATGGTCACAGAATTTACCAGTTTTGAATATTGTTGAATATTGTTATCCTGTATTACATTGTTCCACCCCTCTAATACTGTGGCCAGTCATGCTCATGTGGCCAGGACAGGCATTGTACTGCAGCAGAGAATAATTCCCTTGGAGAAATTCCTTCAGAACACAGTGACACACTGATCTGAGCTCAGTCGGATTGGGGCCTAAATGAAGCGAGTCAAAAGAGTCCCATCCTAAAGGACACCACAATGGCTGCTCGTCTACATCAGAGTTGTGGTAGCGCTAGCACACAGCTCTTCAAAGGGACAAGAAGTGGAGTTCCAGTCGCCAGCCTCTCATATTTGGGTGGGAGATAAATTCTCCTCGCCGCTCCTGCCTCTCTCTGTAATTATGTGCATGGTGATGTGCTTTTTACAGGCTGCCTAACAGTGGGGAATTATCTGGTAGGAACAGAGCCCAATTAATTGTGGCACTTTGCAGGCGTACTTGTGCGAAAACATTGTAATGACACTTACCGGGAAATTGGCTCCCGTTGAATATATTGAATAAATAAAGTCTGGAGGTTAAACAACCTTCACGACGTCACAGAATAAAACGGCTTCAGAGTATCTCTGTCTATCATTCTCTCTCCTTCTCTTTTTCTCTTACAGTCTCTCTCTGCATATGGAGAGAACACAAATCCTTTCCATTTTCCCTACAAGACTGCAGTGTGTATGTGTGTGTGTGTGTTTGCATGTGAGCGTTTGTTAGACACAGAGACGGAGATATATCTATATATATTTTCTTTGTAAAAAAAAGTATGAATTGGGTATCAGTGGAATGCTTTAGGGTAACTGAGAATGATAGCAGAGGTTTATAAAAGGAAACAGGACCTGTTTGGGGGTCAATGACAAGCTATGTCACGCCACAGTGAGTGCCTATTGTGGGCCTGTGAAACAGCAATGCGTCAGCACTTTGAGAGAAAAGCACCTTTTGTTTTTGGCCTCACTGGGGGACAGTGTGGGGATCTGCCCAAGCTCACAGCTTTGCCCACACTCCACAATCATCCCATTCAGAAATATTTTGATTGATCCCAAGTATGTGTGACATGATATTTAATCAACACGTCATGTGATGTCATTTTTCTCATTTACTTTTGAGATATTATTCATGTACACTAAGTGGCCTCAATTGAAATCTCAAGTGAGTTTGTTTTTTAGTATTTGTATTTGTAATCTTGTAACCATGAGACTCAAATGATGATGTTATGCAGGCTATGGAAACATTGACCTTTGGCCCTGGCCTTCTCCCACAACTACTGTACTGCCCCATTAGGTCCTTGTAGAAGTCAGTGATAATCTCTGTGTGTGTGTGTGTGTGTGTGTGTGTGTGTGTGTGTGTGTGTGTGTGTGTGTGTGTGTGTGTGTGTGTGTGTGTGTGTGTGTGTGTGTGCGTGTGCGTGTGCGTGTGCGTGTGCGTGTGCGTGTGCGTGTGCGTGTGTGTGCAGACATTTGTGTATGTGCGTGTGTACCTACTTACTGCTCTTACATCAGCATGTTTATTAGGTGTTCATTTGGGGTATTTTGATGTGCTCGACAGCAGACGACAGATAACTGGTCAGTGTGTGTTGTGTGTGTGTGTGTGTGTGTGTGTGTAAGATAAGGGCCCACCATAGGCCCATTCCGCCGATCGGTATCGGCATGGCACGTACAGTAAATGGCAGAGGAGTGGCGCGCCTGTCAGCCGGAACGTGTGCTTGGCAGGCGGCGGCTACGCTATTAACGAGCGCTAACAGTTTTATTATTAGAAAATAAACGGTGCGCTGCAAAACTCTGAATGTTATTAGCACCTCACCATCTGGGTCTGACAGCTGTGTTCAGACACCACCATGGCTGTAGTGCTGACGGTGTAGTCTGAATTCCCTCTTTCTATCTATGTCTCTCTCTTTCTATCTACGTCTCTCTTTCTATCTGTCTCTCTATGTCTCTCTCTCTTTCTATCTATGTCTCTCTCTTTCTATCTATGTCTCTCTTTCTTACTGTCTCTCTATCTATGTCTCTCTCTCTTTCTCTCTGTCTCTCTCTCTCTCTCTATTTATGTCTCTCTCTCTTTCTATCTATGTCTCTCTCCCTCTCTCTTTCTATCTATGTCTCTCTCTCTTTTTATCTATGTCTCTCTCTCTTTTTATCTATGTCTCTCTCTCTTTCTATCTCTCTCCCTCTCTCTTTCTATCTATGTCTCTCTATGTCTCTCTCTCTCTTTCTATCTATGTCTCTCTATCTGTCTCTCTCTCTCTTTCTATCTATGTCTCTCTCTCCCTCTCTCTTTCTATCTATGTCTCTCTATCTGTCTCTCTCTCTCTTTCTATCTATGTCTCTCTATCTGTCTCTCTCTCTCTTTCTATCTATGTCTCTCTCTCTTTCTATCTATGTCTCTCTCTCTTTTTATCTATGTCTCTCTCTCTTTCTATCTCTCTCTCTCCCTCTCTCTTTCTATCTATGTCTCTCTATCTGTCTCTCTCTCTCTTTCTATCTATGTCTCTCTATCTGTCTCTCTCTCTTTCTATCTATGTCTCTCTCTCTCTCTCTCTCTCTCTCTCTCTTTCTATCTGTCAATTCAATTCAATTCAAGGGGCTTTATTGGCATGGGAAACGAGTTAACATTGCCAAAGCAAGTGAGGTAGATAATATACAAAAGTGAAATAAACAATAAAAATGAACAGTAAACATTACATATACAGAAGTTTCAAAAGAATAAAGACATGTCACATTATGTATATATACAGTGTTGTAACAATGTACAAATGGTTAAAGTACACAAGGGAAAATAAATAAACATAAATATGGGTTGTATTTACAATGGTGTTTGTTCTTCACTGGTTGCGCTTTTCTTGTGACAACAGGTCACAAATATTGCCGCTGTGATGGCACACTGTGGTATTTCACCCAGTAGATATGGGAGTTTATCAAAATTGGGTTTGTTTTCGAATTCTTTGTGGATCTGTGTAATCTGAGGGAAATATGTCTCTCTAATATGGTCATACATTGGACAGGAGGTTAGGAAGTGCAGCTCAGTTTCCACCTCATTTTGTGGGCACATAGCCTGTCTTCTCTTGAGAGCCAGGTCTGACTACGGCGACCTTTCTCAATAGCAAGGTTATGCTCACTGAGTCTGTACATAGTCAAAGCTTTCCTTAATTTTGGGTCAGTCACAGTGGTCAGGTATTCTGCCACGGTGTACTCTCTGTTTAGGGCCAAATAGCATTTTAGTTCTGTCTCTCTCTTTCTATCTATGTCTCGCTCTCTCTCTCTTTCTATCTATGTCTCTCTCTCTCTTTCTATCTGTCTTTCTTTCTCTCTCTCTCTTTCTATCTGTCTCTCTGTCTCTCTCTCTCATTATATTTGTTTTGTTTCATACCTATACAGGTTGTATTATACTCATGTATCATATTAATATATATATAAATAAATAATAAGAAGAATACTACTACTACTACTACGAATAATAATTATAATTATTATAATCAGTATATTATCATTTGTATTGGTATTACACACATCAAGGCACACAGATAACAGCATTATTTTAGTAGGATCACAGAGGGATATTGGTATGGTGCAGGTATTTCGCTGCCTGTGACCCCCCCAAAAAATCGAAACCAAACTGCAGGCTCTCTTTAAAAGGCCCATCGTCCTTTGTTTTTTACAGGCAGGCTGTGAAAATAAAGCGCTGTGATGTTTTGTCTGTAAAGCCCTACTAAAAACTCTAATACTGACATTTAGAAAAAAGTGAAACTGCAGAAGCAAAACCACAATAAATGATCAGGGCTGTTCACACTGGAAACCCATCTGCTGTGTGTTAAGGTTACCAGTGTACCACTCTCAATAAAACACATTTACACAGACAACAAACACAGCCAAACACAACATCTTAAAGATGTGCAAAAAATGTATTTATCTTGTTTATTTTGATGGAAATGGCACCATAAACTATTTTAATCAAGCTGTAATAAGCAAGATGATGTTTCTTGATATGATGAAGGAGTTCAACGGTAACGACAGGTTATGGACAGGTTTTAAATGACATCCACTGTGCTCTTGACAAGAAGTTACATTCTGTGTCTGTCTTTATTGATTTGTCGAAGGCATTTGACACCGTGGACCATGCTGTGTTAGTGCAAAGGTTAAAATGTTGTGGAATTACTGGTCATGCTCTGTATTGGTTTATAAATTACATGTCAAATCGTACACAATGTGTAATGGTGGATGGTTGTAAATCTGAGTCCATAGAGTTGTGCTCAGGTGTTCCGCAAGGTTCTATTTTGGGTCTACTGTTGTTCATTTTGTATATCAACAACATTGGGGATCATATTGAAACAGTGGATGTTCATTTTTACGCAGATTATACTGTTCTTTATTCAAGTGGTAGTAGTTTATCTTTAGCTTTTGAAAATGCCCAAAGGGCATTTAACACGATACAACATAATCTGTATGATTTAAGCATGGTATTTTCAAATGCCAGACATGTTACTAATAATGTCATTGCTACATTGGCTGGACATACTATAGAGCAAGTCAAAGTGTACAAATATTTGGTTGTGTGGGTTGATGATAAGCTGAGCTTCACTGTTCATGTGGAGAACTTGATAAGGAAGCTCAAGTTCAAGCTCAACCGGCATAAGGCTTGTTTTTCTTTGGAGACCAGGAAGGAGCTGGTAAAATGTACATTACTGGCGGTTTTAGATTGTAGTGATGTTATATATATGCAGGCCTCAACCACTACCCTGAGAGCACTTGATTCAGTATATCATGCGGCCCTCAGGTTCAATATCAATCAAAAACATCTAACGTCATTGTGATCTCTACAGCGCTGTTGGCTGGTCATCATTGCCCTTGCATAGGCTTAAACACTGGTATGCACTGATTTATAAGGCCATACTGGGTAAAATGCCATTTTATCTCTGTTCTTTTTTATTCAGGTCAGTAAGTAAATATCAATTACGGTCCCATTCTCATTTGCTTTTAACACCACCAAGAATTAGAACAGGTCATGGTAGAAATAGTTTTAGTTACTCAGCTCTATGGTCCTGGTATTCTCTCCTGAACATTTAAAAATGTGATGATCTAGTTTCATTGGTGGAGTTTAAACACTTGATCGATGTAAATATCATAGAAGAGTGTAATTGTCTTTAGGACAGCTGTTTTTTAGTCAAGACATTCGTGTTTTTTTATCGTAATTGTCACGTCCTGACCAGTAATAGGGGTTATTTGTATTGTAGTTTGGTCAGGACGTGGCAGGGGGTATTTGTTTTATGTGGTTCGGGGTGGTGGTTTGTTTAGAAGGGTGTTTGATTTATTATTTCCGGGTTTTGGGTTATGTTCTATGTTTTTGTATTTCTATGTTCTCTCTAGTTTAGTATTTCTATGTCTAGGTATTGGATGTATTGGGTGTTGGACTCTCAATTGGAGGCAGGTGTTTTTAGTTGCCTCTGATTGAGGGTCCTATATATAGGTATGTGTTTGTATTAGTGTTTTGTGGGAGATTGTTTCTGTGTATAGCTTCAAGCCTTACAGGACTGTTATTCGTCGTTGTTTCTTTTTGTGTACGTGTTTATTTTTGGTTCACCTTCTTTGCCAACTAAATAAAAAAAAGAAGATGAGTGCACATTTCCCTGCTGCGTCTTGGTCCGCTTTATCCGACGACAACCGTTACAGTAATATGTAATTGTTGTACTGTATGTGTGTCTGTAGTTTTGTTTAATGTTGTGTTAGTGTATGTAAGTTGTTTTGTCTGAAACTTGGTTCCCCCTTCTGCTTTTGGACCGGGTCTCTCTTGAAAAAGAGATGTTATCTCAATGAGAAAAACCTGTTTAAATAAAGGTTAAATAAAAATACAAAAATAATATGATGACAGGTCATGACCCAATTGGGTGACTATGTCAGACGTCCGTTCATGCAGCGTGGAAAGGCCCCCCTATAGGTTCCCATCTCGGGCTCCATAGAAGAGTTGCTTGCAGTATGTTGGGGCAAACCCCTGGTGCCCTATAGTGCCCGTAGTACCCACCTGATGGTTTCAGGAAGTAAAGGCGGTAGGCGTACTATCAAACGTCCCGTTACAGGTTACACCCACAGTGGCATCACTAGTGGCCTCATCACTATCACTATAACTATCACTTTCTGTTTTCTCACTCAGTGTTAGTGTGTGAGACACATATATAGTATGAATTTAAATTGCTTTTTTTGTCGCTCCATTGCATTCTGTATACAGTAAGTATATTTGCATGTGTATACAAACCTGTGTCTTTGTGTGTGTGCGTGCAATGTGAATGCAACCCTGTGTGTGTTTGTGTTATCCCTCCCGCGTGTGTGTCCTATCCTCCTATCCCACAGCATCTCAGGGCTTTATTTAATCAGATAACCTGCTACCACTGGCCTGCAGCGAACCCCATGATTCTCCAGGCTCCTCATGTTGCCCCCTGGTCCTCCAGAGAAACCCCAGCTAACGGAGATGCCTCCAGACACACACACTCTTACTGCAGACGCTGCACAATACACTCCGTGTCTTCCTCTCTCTCTCTCTTCCTCTCCTCCAGGAGAAGAAAGCACGTTTTATCTTTCTCCGCTAACTCTGCTCCCACTCCTCGTATAGGTATCGTTCTCTGCTTAATCTACATGCATAGCTGCTTACTTTTCTCTTATTTAGCAATGTCACGTCCATGTAGCGTGAAGAACTCTGGGATGCCATAGAAATCCATTTCACATACAGATGCACAGGGGTAGAGAACAGTGAACGGAGAGAATAGGACATGAGAGAAACAGTGTATTTTCAATTTCAAGCCGACTTTTTCCTATTCTGCTGTTGTTATCGTCTTTCTGATGATATTTTTTTGATAGTTTTGTCTCTGTCTGATACTTTTGGAGTAATGCTGTATTGGTAAATCCAAAGTGGATCTGTAACAGATAAAAAGTTGAGAATACTGAAGCAGGGTTTACCCGAACAGCTTCTACCCCCAAGCCATGAGACTGCTAAATGTTTAACCAAATAGCTACCAGGACTATCTACATTGACCCTTTTTCCACTAACTCTTTTAACTCATTACATACGCTGCTGCTACTGTTTATTATATATCCTGTTGCCTAGATACTTTACACTGTAAAACAAATCTAGTTGTTTCAACTAATTATTGATAAGTAACTATTATTATTATTATTAGTAAGTTTACTTAACCATTTGGTCCAAGTGTTACCTGAACTAAAAATAATTAGTAGCAGAAAAATCGGAATGTGATGAACCAAGAGGTTATGAGTTCAAATCCCAGGGGAGGACATGTTGAATAATAATGACTGTATACATGCACAATGTAATCATGTGTGTCAAATATGTAAGTTGAAAGCATTGTACTGTAAAATAAATTGAACACCCCCCTTCCTAAAATGACCTCAAAATAATGTTTACCACCAAAAATATGAATTACTGTCGTGACCCACTGTTTATAAACGTCGAAATCGACTTGTCCACTTCAGCATGCTTTTGTGACACAGTCGATGCCATGCAGGGCTACGGGCCAGAATGGTTGAGGGTTCGCCAAACACCACAGACGAGCTCACTCTCCCTGCCTGTTTCCTTATACTACGATCAGAGCTGGCTGCAGGCAATGATCAGATGTTCTACATTTTGATGCCATATTTATAATTGTATAAAATATATGCAACAAATTTTCCACCAACAGGTTTCGGTGCCAATGCACCACACAACCATTAAACAAAGCATACCGATTTCGGGCACTTCAATATCATGGTTTGTGTTTTCAACACCACAGTAAATAGACTATGTCAATCTCGACAAACATGAAATACTTCCTACCTTGTAGGCTTACCCAGCACTGAAGGCTTGGTTTGACAATCTCCTATTGTCATTCAACTTTTTGGTGTTTTGTGACAGATGTCTCTTTCCTTTCCTGGCCACTGCACGGATTGGATTGATTGACAGATTTTATTTGTCAGTAAAAAAAATATGTAAATCTAATGTATATTTTTTTTTACAAGTGACCAGGATTGCACAATAAAGTCGGGGACTTCCATTGTGGTCCCTATTTTGTACATAAACACATATATCATTACATAGATACAGACACATTACAGAGATAGAGACGAAAAAATGCTCAACCTCCAGATGAGTACGAGGCTGGTAGCTTATTCTTTAGATGTTTGTGGCTGCCAGTGAATAAGGCATAGTCAAAGGGACACTGGACTAGCGCAGCTAGGTTGGCATCCAGTTGGCAACAGATTTTCATGCGAATATTCTAAAATCTTCATAAAAACAATATGCCATTTCAGAGTTTCCTTTAGGAAAGTTTGGCGCCAGACAACATGACAGGGAAGATTTTAATTTACCGGACATTTTAGGAATTTCACGGACATCCATGTGCATTCAGATCCGACCTGGCATGTATGTGTCCTTAAAAACAGCTATAACAAATGACAAAAACCCTATTCCTTGTGTTTCGATGTTGAGCATTTAGGCTACCTTCCTAAAATAATAATTGTCCACCTCATGGATCAGCTGTCAGAGATTTGAGTATTAAATAGATACTATATATATATATATATATATATATATATATATACATACACTTAGGTTGGAGTCATTAAAACTCGTTTTTCAACCACTCCACAAATGTCTTGTTAACAACCTATAGTTTTGGCAAGTCGGTTAGGACATCTACTTTGTGCATGACACAAATAATTTTTCCAACAATTGTTTACAGACAGATTATTTCACTTATAATTCACTGTATCACAATTCCAGTGGGTCAGAAGTTTACATACTCTAAGATGACTGTGCCTTTAAACAGCTTGGAAAATTCCAGAAAATGATGTCATGGCTTTAGAAGCTTCTGATAGGCTAATTGCATAATTTGAGTGAATTGGAGGTGTACCTGTGGATGTGTTTCAAGGCCTACCGTCAAACTCAGTGCCTCTTTGCTTGACATCATTGGAAAATCAAAAGAAATCAGCCAAGACGTCAGAAAAAAATTGTAGACCTCCACAAGTCTGTTTCATCCTTGGGAGCAATTTCTAAATGCCTGAAGGTACCACGTTCATCTGTACAAACAATAGTACGCAAGTATAAACACCATGGGACCACGCAGCCATCATACCGCTCAGGAAGGAGACACGTTCGGTCTCCTAGAGATTAACATTCCTTGGTGCGAAAAGTGCAAATCAATCCCAGAACAACAGCAAAGGACCTTGTGAAGATGCTGGAGGAAACTGGTACAAAAGTATCAAAAGCATATCCACAGTAAAACAGGTCCTACATCGACACAACCTGAAAGGCCGCTCAGCAAGGAAGAAGCCACTGCTCCAAAACCGCCATAAAAAGCCAGACTACGGTTTGCAACTGCACATGAGGACAAAGATCGTACTTTTTGTAGAAATGTCCTCTGGTCTGATGAAACAAAAATAGAACTCTTTGGCCATAATGACCATCATTATGTTTGGAGGAAAAAGGGGGAGGCTTGCAAGCCGGAGAACACCATCCCAACCCAACCGTGAAGCACGGGGCTGCCAGCGTCATGTTGTGGGGGTGCTTTGCTGCAGGAAGGACTGGTGCACTTCACAAAATAGATGGCATCATGAGGTAGGGAAATTATGTGGATATATTGAAGCAACATCTCAAGACATCAGTCAGGAAGTTAAAGCTTGGTCGCAAATGGGTCTTCCAAATGGACAATGAACCCAAGCATACTTCCAAAGTTGTGGCAAAATGGCTTAAGGACAACAAAGTCAAGGTATTGGAGTGGCCATCACAAAGCCCTGACCTCAATCCTATAGAAAATTTGTGGGCAGAACTGAAAAAGCATGCGCGAGCAAGGAGGCCTACAAACCTGATTCAGTTACACCAGTTCTGTCAGGAGGAATGGGCCAAAATTCACCCAACTTTTTGTGGGGAGCTTGTGGAAGGCTACCCAAAACGTTTGACCCAAGTTAAACCATTTAAAGGCAATGCTACCAAATACTAATTGAGTGTATGTAAACTTCTGACCCACTGGGAATGTGATGAAAGAAATAAAAGTAGAAATAAACCATTCTCTCTACAATTATTCTGACATTTCACATTCTTTAAATAAAGTGGTGATCCTAACTGACTTAAGACAGGGAATTTGACTTAAGACAGGGATTAAATGTCAGGAATTGTGAAAAACTGAGTTTAAATGTATTTGGCTAAGGTGTATGTAAACTTCCGACTTCAACTGTAGATGTACAGAAAGAGGCTAATTTGTTCATTTTCTATCAGACTATTTTTTATATAGTTAAGCATTATATTGTTAGATTGTAGGAGTAACTCTGGTAGGCCTGAAACAGACTTCCTCACCTCAAGTCCAACTGTTGGAGTCAGTTGGAGTGCTGGAGCGTACTGCCTTCATATCATAGGCCTGCAGTAGCTAAAGCTTAATAAACGCCACACCATACCAAACCTTCACAAACGCCTCTAAACTTTATTAGGGTAATATCAAAACTACGAGCAGAAGATTGAATGTAAACCAGGGGGAAAAAGTTTGACAACCCTCCTCTATATTGGCCCACCCCTCCCCCCAGGTACATTTGACTGAATTTTTGCCTACGTTTTCTCAAGTTGGAGCTAGGTTTGAGCCAACTCATTTGTTTTAGTTCAGGTAACACTTGGACTTCAAAGAGGTTTATGAGATCTGTCATGACTTTCGCTGAAGTCGGTCCCTCTCCTAGTTCGGGTGGCGTTCGGCAGTCGACGTCACCAGCCTTCTAGCCATCGCCGATCCATCTTTCTTTTTCCATTGGTTTTTTCTTGTCTTTCCTCACACCTGGTTTCAATTTCATCAATTACATGTTGTGTATTTAACCCTCTGTTCCCCCCATGTCCTTGTCCGGAATTGTTTCTTGTAGTGCTTGTGTACGTTATGCTGGTGGATACTGTGTTTTGTTTGACCCATTCATTGATTGTTCTGTTTACGGTGGTTTTTATGTTTATTAAACGACACCGTTGTCAATCAGTTTTCCCTCTCCGGTGCCTGACTTCTCTGCCGCCAGTATGCACCCTGTTATAAGATCACACTGCTGCTAGTCTGACAGATCTCCAGGCCCTCCCAGGCCCAGGCCCTCCCAGGCCCAGGCCCTCCCAGGCCCAGTTTGGAGAACAAGCCAGGGGGAGCCCAGCCCAGCCCACCACAGCTCCACTTACCTGGCATGGTGCTGGAGAACAAGTCCACGGGTCAGAGGTTATGGAGGTCAAAAGTGTGTGGGCGGGGATGGAGAGGATGGTGTGTGTGCAACTGTGCGTGTGTGTGCACACATATATGTGTGTGTGTGTATGTGTGTGTGTACGGTACATGCATGATTGTGTGTGTGCGTAAATGTCTGTGTATGTATAAAGTGGGACTCCAGGAGGCATTGTAAAGACGCAGGCAGGGAGGCAGCCCAGGAAAGGGAGAATTCACAGGTTTGTCTCAGAGAGAACACAGACCAAATGAGTCACTCTGGCAGCAGACAAAGACAATGCAGTACCTCAGAGAATAACGGGAGATGGTATTTCCCCCAACACAACATGATAGACTGCAGGCAGAAAGGCTTTTATGAATGACTCTATCAAAACACCAACTAGCCCACCAACCACTTTCAATTAAAACACCAAAGTCACTGTGTGGTTATACAGACATTATCAAAGGCACCTCTGTGTATTATCAATCTCCATCTAATGATGGGGAGAGAGAGAGAAAACATAGTGTGTGTTTGTGTGTGTGAGTGCCCAAGCACATGCATGAGTGTGTGTGTGTGTGCAAGCTTTAACGTGCACACGTGTGTGCGTGTACTGTGTGAACTGTAACTCTCTCTGCGTACAGTATGTGTGTGTCTGTGGTTAATGTGCTTAACTTCACTTAGACCACATATCAATGTGATGGCTGGTGAATACCACATAAGAGAGGAGATATAAAGCAGATAATTGTTGAGATCAAACAGTTCTTCCCCAGGCTAGGCAGTAGACAGGCTAGGCAGTAGACAGGATATGCAATAGACAAGCTAGGCAATAGACAGGCTAGGCAGTAGACAGGCTAGGCAGTAGACAGGATATACAGTAGACAGGATATACAGTAGACAGGCTAGGCAATAGACAGGCTAGGCAGTAGACAGGATATACAGTAGACAGGATATACAGTAGACAGGCTAGGCAATAGACAGGCTAGGCAGTAGACAGGATATACAGTAGACAGGCTAGACAATAGACAGACTAGGCAGTAGACAGGCTAGACAATAGACAGACTAGGCAGTAGACAGGCTAGACAGTAGACAGGCTAGGCAGTGGACAGGCTAGGCAGTAGACAGGCTAGGCAATAGACATGATAGACAGTAGACAGACTAGGCAGTAGAGAGGCTAGACAATATACAGGCTAGACAATAGTCAGGCTAGGCAGTGGACAGGCAAGGCAGTAGACAGGCAAGGCAGTGGACAGGCTAGGCGGTAGACAGGCTAGGTGGTAGACAGGCTAGACAGTAGACAGGCTAGGCAGTAGACAGGCTAGACAGTAAACAGGCTAGACAGTGGACAGTAGACAGGCTAGGCAGTAGACAGGCTAAACAGTAGAGCGACTAGACAATAGACAGGGTAGACAATAGACAGGCTATGCAGTAGACAGGCTAGGCAGTAGACAGGCTAAGCAATGGACAGGCTAGGCAATGGACAGGCTAGGCAGTAGACAGGCTAGACAATAGACATGCTAGACAGTAGACAGGCTAGGCAGTAGACAAGCTTTAATGTGGAGTGGTTGTAAATCAGCTGACCTCAGATCAGAGCTTGGTCTTTAAAAGCAGTCCACATGGACCAGATTGAGATACAAATGGATGAGGAATGGCATTGATGAGAGGTCTGTGTCACTGTCTTGGTGGAGAGCCAGGGAGTAGTGTGAATTGTGTAGTGTAACTCTGACAGGGCTGAATGAACACTGTCGGTCTGACAGGCTGTACCTTCCTCTATATCTGACTCTGTCCCCTCTCTCCCCTCCCTTCCCTCCTCTCCCTTCCCTCCCCTCCCCTCTCGGGTAGGTCTTCCCACACAATAACCATAGTGAAGTAAATTACTCTGAGTTTACAATGCACTATTCAATCACCCTCTCAATTCCTTCTAATCTTTCTATGTACCAGCCTAACAGAAATGCCAACAGAGGTCAATATTAGGGTCAGCCAAGCACGTTCAGACTTTTATAACCCAGCTTACAAAGGCCTCTAACTAACGGTGCAGTAGGAAACTCTCTCAGTTCTCTTTCAGTTCTCTCTTTCCTCTTCCTTTCCTCTCTTTCCATATCGCCTCCCCTTTTCTTTGTTGATACCCATTCTTTAAGATAAAACAAATCTTTCTCCCCCTCTTTCTCTCACTCTATCTCTCTCTTGCGCTCTCTCTCTGTCCGTGGAACATACTTCCCCCTGTAGCTGATCTGCTGTGTGTGTGTGTGTGTGTGTGTGTGTGTGTGTGTGTGTGTGTGTGTGTGTGTGTGTGTGTGTGTGTGTGTGTGTGTGTGTGTGACAGTCTATTAATGATGGGACGGCAGCTCCCCAGACAGCTTTATAACAGTAATTCCTCCCTCTCTCCACCACTGCCAAATTGTTCTGGGGAAGAAATAGGAACTAATCTTGTCCACTGTCATCACAGTACAAACTTAGCCACACAAAGCCAGGAATCCAATCTTACCTTCTACACTTGAAATAACTCTGTGTGCTATATATTGTATTAATCTCTGTGCACTCTTCTATTATCAGTGTAATACCTCAGACAATAGACGTTTTGTTTCTTTAGGAGTATTTATCTAATATTTGTTTAGATGGAAAAAAGAGAGGGGAAAAATGTTGCATAGAGAAAATGTTATTACATAAATGGACTATGCAAGACAAAGACATGCGTATTATCATAATTAAAGTGAAACGGACCATATGGCGAGGGAGAGGAGCTGCACGTAAACAATCACAGTGAAAGCCTCTAAGTGAACAGAAAAGCAGGAAAGGCTCATTTTTCAACCCGGGATGGAAGGAAGCACTGATGGAGCTCCCAGAGCACAGGGAGTGGCTAACTAACCTACACTTCTCTGCAACCTTCCCCTCCCTTCCCCTCCCTTCTCCTCTCTTCCCCTCCCTTCCCCTCCCTTCTCCTCTCTTCCCCTCCCTTCCCCTCCCTTCTCCTCTCTTCCCCTCCCTTCCCCTCCATTCTCCTCTCTTCCCCTCCCTTCCCCTCCCTTCCCCTCCCTTCTCTTCTCCTCTCCTCTCCTCTCCTCTCCTCTCCTCTCCTCTCCCTCCATCCCTCTGTCCACTCCTTGCCCTGGTCCCTGGGTTATGTGTGTCTCCAGGAATAGCTGCCACGTGGGCCCTGCAGCGCTGGGATCTGTTCCCTAAACAGGAAGCTGTTATATGGTTACAGTTATTTCTGTTGTCTGTCTGGGGATAGTTTTTACTGCGCTCCGGAGGATCAATAATTGTCATAAAAAGCCTGCATCACCCCGTGCCCTCTGCGAGTGGGACGGCCGAGTTGCTGTGTGTAGGTTAGGATGGTGTGTGTGTGTTTGTGGTGATGTGTTTGTGGTAGGAGGGTGTATGTGTGTAGGTTTGGCTGGTGTGTTGGGAAGGGTGGCGTTTCTAGCACATGAAAGAAGCAGATATTTCCTGATTCCCCCTTCCCCGCTGATAAGTTGTCTCAAAACATGCCATGCTTTGTATATCATGTGTATTTGTGTATCTTGTAGGCTCTTCCTTCTGCTATAGGCCATGACCTGTCTATGTCTCCTTGTCACTCCTCTAGCTCTTCTCTGTTGTTGCTTCAGTCTGCTTCTCTATCTCACAATCTGTATCTTTTCTCTGTCTACGTCTCTCTGTCATTGTCTGTCCTGTAGTTTCATGCTCCTGCCTCTCCATGTCCTGTCTCAGCCTGTCCTGTATTTATCCTATAAGCTGTCAGTATGTCTATCTATCCCTTAGTCTGTCTGTATGTATGTATGTCTATCCTATAGGCTGTCTGTATGTACGTCTATCTTATAGTATGTATGTATGTATGTATGTATGTATGTATGTATGTATGTATGTATGTATGTATGTATGTATGTATGTATGTATGTATGTATGTGTGTGTGTGTGTGTGTGTGTGTGTGTGTGTGTGTGTGTGTGCGTGCGTGCGTGCGTGCGTGCGTGCGTGCGTGCGTGTGTGTATGTCCTATAGGCTGTCTGTATCCCTCAGGCAGGGCACTGTGCTGTACTTTATCTCTCTGTCTCTACTACTGCTCCCAACACTATACATACACACACACACTCCACCCCCAGCCCTGAGTAGAGGGTACGATGGTCGAGGTAACCCCCCCACCAACCTCCTACTAACATGGTTCCTAATGACAGGGGAGGCCGTCCTTGGTCCAGGTAATCACAGCCTCTGGGCCTGTGTGTGTGTTGTAAAGTGGTGCATCTGTAAAAGGGAAGGGGTCCCTCCCTGTGTGGCGGGATATTAGCCTAAGGGATGGATGTGTTTTCTGGAGGTGTATTAGCCAGAGTGGTGGATGTGTTCTCTGGAGGTGTGTTAGCCAGAGTGATGGATGTGTTCTCTGGAGGTGTGTTAGCCAGAGTGGTGGATTTGTTCTCTGGAGGTGTATTAGCCAGAGTGGTGGATGTGTTCTCTGGAGGTGTGTTAGCCAGAGTGGTGGATGTGTTCTCTGGAGGTGTATTAGCCAGAGTGGTGGATTTGTTCTCTGGGGTGTATTAGCCAGAGTGGTGGATGTGTTCCCTGGAGGTGTAATATCCAGAGTGGTGGATGTGTTCTCTGGAGGTGTGTTAGTCCGAGTGGTAGATGTGTGGTAGATGTGTTCTCTGGAGGTGTATTAGCCATAGTGGTGGATGTGTTCTCTGGAGGTGTGTTAGCCAGAGTGGTGGATGTGTTCTCTGGAGGTGTATTAGCCAGAGTGGTGGATGTGTTCTCTGGAGGTGTATAAGCCAGAGTGATGGATTTGTTCTCTGGATGTGTATTAGCCAGAGTGGTGGATGTGTTCTCTGGAGGTGTATTAGCCAGAGTGGTGGATGTGTTCTCTGGATGTGTATTAGCCAGAGTGGTGGATGTGTTCTCTGGAGGTGTGTTAGCCAGAGTGATGGATGTGTTCTCTGGAGGTATATTAGCCAGAGTGGTGGATTTGTTCTCTGGAGGTGTATTAGCCAGAGTGGTGGATGTGTTTTCTGGAGGAGGTGTGTTAGCCAGAGTGGTGGATGTGTTCTCTGGAGGTGTATTAGCCAGAGTGGTGGATTTGTTCTCTGGGGGTGTATTAGCCAGAGTGGTAGATGTGTTCTCTGGGGGTGTATTAGCCAGAGTGGTGGATGTGTTCTCTGGATGTGTATTAGCCAGAGTGGTAGATGGGTTTGTTCTCTGGGGGTGTGCTGAGTGGTGGATGAGAGAGGACAGGGAAGAGGGACAGAAGGACACAGGAATTAGCCCCTCCCCTCCTCCTGTACTGTGACCGTTGACCTACTATCCACCCCCCCCCCCCCCCCCCCCCCCCCCCCAGACGCCTTGTGTGACAGCTCTGACTAACCCTCCTCTCGTCACCTCGTCCCTGTGGTACCCCTCCACCTCGGTGGCTCCAGTATTGACCCCCTGTGTCAGCCTGCCAGCCCAGGCCAGGGCCCCACAATGGCCCCAAAACATTAAACATTCATGGGGGAGAGAGTGAAGGCGAAAGCCAGGCTCCGAGTGTGGCCTGCATTGGCCTAAAGACTGCCTGTAATACTACACCTCTTCTCACACTCTCCTCTCCTCCAATCAGTTAGACTAACTGTGTCTGAATGATGTCTGTGATCAATCAGAAAGAACAACTGAATCTATTCAGATCAATTGGAGGTTGATAAGTAGGTTCTTGTTGCATCCTGACAATCACACACAGGACAACGTGACTTCCTGGAACTGGCTCTGTGCGTGTGAGCAAACGTGTGAGCGAACGTACACACGAGTGTGCGTGCATGAGCCCTGTCGCAGCACACGGCTGTGTGAGAGGATGTGGTGGGAGGTAGGAGAAGACAAGTTACATGTCTTTTATTATTGGTTACCTCTCCAAAACGCTCAGAGATAAGACCAATATCACCCTTTCTCACAAAAGAGGTCTCTGTAGTGCAAATCAATTCTCCTCTTCCTGTTCTTCTCTTTTAGACAAACACACACACACGCACGCACACACGGACGCACGCACACACCATCAGAACTACTAGTGGTTATAGTACCTCTGTCAGAGTCTCAACAACTGGTTGTTTAGGAGACAGATTTGTTTGGGTTCAGTTCTTATACTCAGTGTTGACGAAGAGACCTTAAATATATATAGCTCACACTTTACAAGTCTATCATCAACTGACTTACGTTGAGATTCATTCAACACAGCTAATTGTTGATTTTCTGTTTGCACTCGAAGCACAGAGGAATGCTGTGTTACTGGCTTTTAATGTTTGGGATTTATTATCTAAAGGGCTTCTACATATCTGGATCAGCTGTCTCTGGGCTTATATTGCCTCCCTGCTCCTAGCTGAAACCTTAACATGTTTTATCCCTTTCATTAATTAAACTCAGTGTAAGTCAAATACCAGAACTCAGTTCAGGGCCAGCAGAATGTCCGACAGAGAGAGAGTCAACAAAAACATATCAGCTGAGCGCCAAAGAGAATTGGGCCAAGGAAATGTATTTTCCTCTCATCCTGCCCCATAGCCCTGCCCCATAGCCCTGCCCCATAGCCCTACCCCATAGCCCTGCCCCATAGCTCGTCTCCTTAGCCTTGCGTCACAGGCCACATGTGCTGGCGTCCAGCCGTGCGAGGCCATGCCAGGATCTGTTAAGTCCATGCTGTAAATGTATTTATAGAGTGAAATGATGTGAGCCGTGCCCGGGTATCAAGCACGTGAGAGAACGGATGACTGTAATGTGTGTGCTCCTTTTTATGTCTGTGTTCTCCATTGTTTATGTGTGGCTGAAGCAGGCTTGTGTTAATCAGGATCATGGCTGATTATGCTGCCGTAGGGCATAGTGGGTTTATGGCTAGTGCGGGGCTGGCCGTGGGTCATGTTGGCTGAGGGGAGTGTTGGGTCCTGGGAGTGTCTGCTGGCATGGGTTAGACCAGACCAGGCTCCCTCTCTCTGCCCTGCCAATGGCTATCACCAGCCACAACACCCTCAGGACTACTGCCCAGGAATACTGCCCAGGAATACTGCCCAGGAATACTGCTACAATGTTCTCTTCTACACTGGTCCGGGCACTGTACTTAAAACAGGGGCCACACATATTCTTTAGGGCTCATTTTACTACTAGAAAAGCTTAGAAAAGCACTTCTAATAATACAGACAAAAATATGGTTGTAATAATGAAATCGAATAGGAACTTCTGGCAGCTGGGGACGGGACGGGACGGGATGGGACGGGAAAGAATGGGACGGGACGGGGGTCGGGACGGGACGGGACGGGGGGGATGGGATGGGACGGGGGACGGGACAGGATGGGACGGGACGGGACGGGGGGATGGGACGGGACGGGACGGGGGACGGGACGGGATGGGGGGACGGGCGGGGATGGGACGGGACGGGGGACGGGACGGGATGGGACGGGACGGGATGGGATGGAACGGGATGGGACAGGGGGGGACGAGGGGGACGGGACGGACGGAGGTGGGGGGGGGGGTGCGACCGTTGAAGATAGACGCTATCTCAGGGGTCAGTAAGACCTGAACTAAGCAACACAGAATGTGAGAGATGAAAAACAGTACTTAAACAACTCAAACTAATCAAAAATAACAAATAAAGAGACTATATAAATATAAGTAACTAAAATAAGCCATATATATTCAAATATAAATACATTAAGAAATATCATCTCACTGCTACATTATTGTGAAGTTCCTATAATATAAGTTGTTTTATTTTATATTTCAACCAATCTGATAAAGTAATCTGTAAAAGAAACCTCTTCATGCTACATGCCATTTAGCAGATGCTTTTATCCAAAGCATTTCTGAGGTCTAATAAAACTCCATCTTTGGAAATGAGCTTGAATCCGTTTCCCCCATAACGAGCTGCGTGGAAATCACATGAGAATATCATCTAATCACAGTGCCTTATAATCACACCTCAGAGCAACACAACATGCCAGGCAGAATAAATAAGAAGAACTAAATAAATGATCAGTGATTGTTTGGCTCTAAGTGCAGTTAGCTCAGCTTCCTGATTTAGTCGAAGCCTTCAGCCATCCCTCAGCGGAGGACTGGTCTTAGCGGAAGAGAATCGGCTAAAAAGACCCATTTGTCTTTATACCTTCAATATTCGATGAGAGACGTTAATTGCACCGTGCTGAAAGAAAAGGAGGGAGGAGGGGAGGGATAAAGGGAGGGAAGGATAAAGGGAGGGATATACTGGCTAATGGTCCGTAGGGGGAAAAGAAAGGAGGGAGAAAAGAAAAGAGGATTTATATTAGAAAGTTAGAGCATATCCTCGGGAGGTTCCTTTCTCCTCACCCCGTGTGTGTTTTTCTTTTACCTGTGTGCGTCTCTAAGCGCTAATGCTCATTAGCCAGTCTGTGTGATGATAGCTCAGGATCACTGGTAGCGTCAGCTAGCGACCATCACCGCGAGCACTCTGGCTAAGGAGAGAGGCTTCCAACGGTTACATACCACTCAGCTCTTGTCACCCGGAATTGAGCACACTCCTTAATTCAGTCTTTCTTGGTTTTTTTGGGGTGGGGGGTTTTACCTCAAAAGCTTATTGGAAAGATATCAACGAATGAAGTCGCTCAAGGTGCACCGCTTTTCATTTTTAAGAGGAATTTAGAGGATGCATATGCATTAGAAAAGTCTTTGTGTGGAGAAAGTGCCAGCGCAGCACTTCACTTTTCCTTCTTCCCATCCTTCCTCTTCTACTCTCTTCTTTCTCTTTAATCTAGGGCTTAGTCCTGATATCTCACTCTGTAATTATCATATCTCCTGGTCCTCACTGATCTGGAAACAGTGGATAAGCATTATCAATTTGGCCTAAACGTATGCAGTGATTCCACCTGTCCAATCAGTTAGAGCAAGGACATTGGACATATTAGACAAAGGGACACCTTTCAGATATTCCGCTTCACCCAAGCGTTTTCAATTATGAAGCCCTCAGGTCCTCACAGTGCTGTAAAGGTTGGGTGCAGTCGCACTTACCGACCACACAGGGCAGTGTATCTGATCCCTCCACCCTAGAGCCTCAGGGCAGGCACTTGTCTCCTGTCAGCTCAACTCCACCCCCCACACCAACCCTACAATCAACCCTTCACTGTCCGCCCATCTACAGCATACTACTGGTCATAAGCTATCTTCATTAATCATGTGTAGTACAGACTAAAGCTATAAAGACGGGGTCCTTACCACTAAGGGAACAGCGTTACCTGTATTTAGCTTTGAGCAGTGTGTGCGTGTGTGCGTGCATGCGTGCGTGCGTGTGTATGTGTATGTGTATGTGCATGCTTGTGGTTTGGTCAAATTAGATTACAAGGCAGCAATCATGCAAGTTTGTTTTATAATTTTTTCTTCGACTTACGCATGCGATAGCGATATTCATAAATACACAATCACAGCTCACAATCACACAAAGACATTCCCTTTTGATGTATGCATGAGTGTGTCCGTGTCTGCTTGCAACCAGCATTCAATATCCTATTGCCTCTCGATGTGTGTGTTTGAGTCTTTTTATTAAGTTGTGTGTGTGTGTGTGCATGTGAGTGTGATTCTGTGTGTGTTTGTGTATGTTATTGTGTGCTCACTACTGCTCCGGTTTTGTCTTTGGGGATCATTTACAACTCTCAACATTTTTATAACAGCCCATTTGGTGCTATTTATATTGATCACACAGGCTGCCAAGCACAAGTACTGGCTCTGAATACAGGCTTCTCCTGAATCACACCATTTCTCTGTCCTCGGCCCTGGACTGCACTGTTATGTTATGCTCTCTCTCTCTCTCTCTCTCTCTCTCTCTCTCTCTCTCTCTCTCTCTCTCTCTCTCTCTCTCTAAAACAACTAGCTTCCTCTCTGATGCTTACAGCCCAGTATACACGGCTACATTGCATCACCTCTCTCATAAACCTAGTGTGTCTCCAATGGTCTCAATGACCCTGTATGTTTGTCTCGAAAGGGGAAAGGAGAACGTTACACTTTACAGATGGCAGAAGGATCGTGTTGTGGCTTGCTGAGACGATTTGTCATAGATCAAGCTTGGTCTTCGTTTGGCATAGAGGCATGCATGTAGGCTGTTGCACTGTATATCACTCAGCCCTGTATCATGTTCACTAGAGGTGCTGTACGTCTGTGCCTCAGTCTGCTAGTGGCATGTCCCCATGTGTTTCACTCCTTCTCTTTTTTATCTCCTTCGTTCTCTTTTTCTCGCTCTCTCTTGTTCTTTCTCTCCCTCTTGTTCTCTCGCTCTTTCTCGTTCTCTCTCGTTCTCTCTCTTGTTCTCTCTCTTGTGATGGGCATATAATTAAATGTTCCACGTCCATGTCCCTGCTGACATTCACTCTGGGTCTCAGTGTGGATAAGATGTACGACATCAAAAGCTCCTTTTTATTATTCTTAATTGAATTATATGTTCACACTGGTGATTGAGTCACACTCACATTTAACTGCAGCCATGTATGGAAGTTGTGAAAATAGATGTCTTTATTTGTCCGGGGTCCATATGCTGTATGAAGTGACAATTTGAATGGCATGAATGTGTTATGGTGAACTCAATACCAGTCTGGACACATACCTGTATAATACCCTTTTCCCCCTCACTAATTGGGGAGAAACCTAATACTGGGCTCTATTAATAGGACACTCTGCTCAGCTGTGGATGAGTGTCCCTGTGGTGGGGAAACAACATTCCGTCCTTAAGCCTGACCCCAGTACAGTGGTTAGTGACCACATTATAAATCCTGCACTTGGGCCCTGCTACAGTACCTTGAGTGCCATCGGACGCTTTAGCATGTGTGTGTGTGTGTGTGTGTGTGTGTGTGTGCGTGTGTGCGTGTGTGCGTGTGCGTGTGTGCGTGTGTGCGTGTGTGCGTGTGTGTGTGTGTGTGTGTGTGTGTGTGTGTGTGTGTGTGTCCGTTTGTCAGTTCCACTGTAACATAACCTGGTGTAGAGGGTTCTGTTTTGGTCAGGCCTCATGGCTCGCTGTGGTCCTGGTGGCCTTCGAGCCTCCTCCACTTGTCCCGAGCCGGAATGTGTGAAGAGTTTGGAGTGCCTGGAGCGGCTGGCTTAGAGCTCCCTCCCTGTTGTGGAGACACTCAAGGAGGCTCTCAATGCTCCTGTTTGTCCCAGTGGAAAAGCAGAGGGAAAACAATGAAGGGTTGGGCACCCAGGGGCAAGGCAGGGCGAGGCATCGTCAGCTCTGGTGAAGGGTATGGGGTCAAAGGTGAGGATGAGAGGGGACAGGGGCAAGGGAACAGAGGAAACTAGGTTTGGCACCCTCTTAGATCCCAAGAAGACTCTTAAAGAACAGCAACATCATCTTTGTTTCTTTCCCCTCTTTCTGGTCTCCTTCTTTACTATTTTCATTTCCTTGTCTTGTTGTCCCTGGTTTCTTTTCTGTTTCTTTTCTGTCTTTCATTCTGAAGGAGAATGATGATTTAGGTAATGACTTCATCTGGACTGTGCATAGTGCAGGGTGTCTCTGGACTGAGTGCATGGTGCAGGGTGTCTCTGGACTGAGTGCATAGTGCAGGGTGTCTCTGGACTGAGTGCATAGTGCAGGGTGTCTCTGGACTGAGTGCATAGTGCAGGGTGTGTGTCTCTGGACTGAGTGCATGGTGCAGGGTGTGTGTCTCTGGACTGAGTGCATGGTGCAGGGTGTGTGTCTCTGGACTGAGTGCATGGTGCAGGGTGTGTGTCTCTGGACTGAGTGCATGGTGCAGGGTGTGTGTCTCTGGACTGAGTGCATGGTGCAGGGTGTGTGTCTCTGGACTGAGTGCATGGTGCAGGGTGTGTGTCTCTGGACTGAGTGCATGGTGCAGGGTGTGTGTCTCTGGACTGAGTGCATGGTGCAGGGTGTGTGTCTCTGGACTGAGTGCATGGTGCAGGGTGTGTGTCTCTGGACTGAGTGCATGGTGCAGGGTGTGTGTCTCTGGACTGAGTGCATGGTGCAGGGTGTATGTCTCTGGACTGAGTGCATGGTGCAGGGTGTATGTCTCTGGACTGAGTGCATGGTGCAGGGTGTGTGTCTCTGGACTGAGTGCATGATGCAGGGTGTGTGTCTCTGGACTGAGTGCATGGTGCAGGGTGTGTGTCTCTGGACTGAGTGCATGATGCAGGGTGTGTGTGGGTGAGGAAAGGCCTCTCTGGTTTGTGGTTATCTCCTAGAACAGCACAGTGCAGTTAGAGTGGCATCAAAGACCAAGCACCTTGACTTGAACTATTGTATCTCTGTCTCTGAAGTGCAGTGGGTTTGCACATGCTGGCAGTTTAAAAGCCCTGTATCCTGTCCTATCAAAGCTTTATGAGCCCAGGGGGACCGTAAAAAGACAAAGGCCTCCTGGCCTTGGGCTGGTCAGTGGGCCAGAGAGGGCTGGGGAGGACTTGGAAGGGTTGAGGAAGGCTGGGGAGAGCTGGAGAGAGCTTGGGAGTTTTGAGGAGGGCAGGGATGGGTTGTGGAGGGCTGGAGAAAGCTGGGGAGGGTTGGGGAGGGTTGAGGTTTGAGGAGGGCAGGGGAGGGTTGAGTAAGGCTGGGAAGGTTGAGGAGGGCTGGGGAGAAAGTGAGGACCGGAGAGTTCAGTCTCATCAGTCTTCCCAGATGAACTGACATGATAATGGATTGTAGGATCACTTATATAACACACATCCAACTCCTGTCCAATCCCACACACTCCCCATAACTCTGTTGACCACCTTGAGCTTCCTGTAACATTCCCAAACTATTCTCACTTCCAAGAAAACATGCACATGCATGTGCAAGCACGCGGACACACACACACACACACACACACACACACACACACACACACACACACACACACACACACACACACACACACACACACACTCTCTCTCTCTCTCTTTCTCTCTACTGTGATTGTTTCCAGCCTGAGACATACCTGTGTCCAGGTTGCTGACAGATACATGGGTTGGTGTGCGTGTTTGTTTTCTCAGTAGGGGTCTTTGGGCTGCAGGAGGAAGCCATGCTAGAGATATCTATGTTTGGACAGACATTAGTGGAGCTGAGAGAACACACACTACTCTAAAGACCACTGATATTACAGGATGTGTGAACCGCCACAATAACACTCTCTAAAGTAGGGATTGTGCAGAGAATGTTTTTTATTCAATTTCTTTTGAGCAAAGAGAAAATGTGGTCTGTTGTGTGCACTACAGCAGACGCATGACACATACACCTTCACACAAATTCATGCATTTTCATTTGATCACTACTTAATTATGATTCTAGCTGGCTGACTTCCCTAGCAGGTGACGTGTAGTATTATAGTGAGTGATAATAGCCGGCTCATCCTCTCAGCTAATGAGTTAATGGGAGCAGGGTGATGGTGATATCCATCCAGTACAGGGAGACGTAGAGCCGTGTACAGCCCACAGACAGCTTTAGACACAATGGGAACACTCACAGACAGGCCTGCCTGCCTGGGCATCTGCTTCCATAGGGATCCCACTGAGTGAGAACACACATTTAACCATCTGTAGCTCATAGACACACAGGGAACAGAGGAGGAGGAAAGTGGAGAAGAAATGAGTGCTATTTTGGATGAGTTGCAAGAGGTGACGTCTTTAATCTGTGTCTGTGGGAAGAAAGTTTATGAGAGTGGATTATTGAACGTGTGGGATGGTGTGTGTGTGTTTGTCTCTGGGGGGAGGTGAAGTGTGTGTATGTGTGTATGTGTGTGTGTGTGTGTGTGTGTGTGTGTGTGTGTGTGTGTGTGTGTGTGTGTGTGTGTGTGTGTGTGTGTGTGTGCGTGCGTGCGTGCGTGTGTGTGCATGTATTCCTTAAAAGTCGTACGTTTTAGTCTCGACTTACAATGCATTTGTAGTCCGCTACAGATGAGCCAAAACTAGGTACTAAAGACACAATGGCAAAGAACTAGTAAAACACAGTAGAATCACACCCAGCTGTCATGATGAAATGAGATTGACCTAACTGAAACACTGAAGGCCACATGACTCAATGGCCTGTACTGAGCAGTGTGTTCACGCACTGTTTCTGGAGAGGATGAGCGAGCTTTCCTTTGAAAGCCTCTGACAGTAAGATGTGAATCATCAGTCTTTTCATCAGAACATCACGCCCACCAGGGACCTCGGGAAAGTGTTGTGACCGATCCCGCTCCCTGTATTCAAGTAATCTGTGGGCCAACCAAAACCTCACTCCCTTTTCTACATGACACAGCATTGCTGTATAACTTCGGCTTCTGGAGAGTGCAGCGTTCAAGTGAAGAGTAAATGGTAAAGCCAGTTCCCTCAGTTACATTTACAGTATTTACATGATCATCAACCATGACCTTAATTATATGAAGTAAGTAGTTGTTTTTACTCTGCTTGTAACCTTAACAAAGGTCAACTCTAGCGCTCCCGTTAACCCATCTCTTTCACACACCTCTGAAGCTCTTAAATAAACAGATAGTAGATTTCAAGGTGTGCCTGTGGTGGAGGTGGTCATATAGAAGCTCAGAGGTGTGTGTGTGTGTGTGTGTGTGTGTGTGTGTGTTGTGTGTGTGTGTGTGTGTGTGTGTGTGTGTGTGTGTGTGTGTGTGTGTGTGTGTGTGTGTGTGTGTGTGTGTGTGTGTGTGTGTGTGTGTGTGTGTTTGTTGGCACACTTACATTACCTCTCCCCACATCAAAAGTCAGCAGCACCTGCTTTTGCTTTAACTGCCACTGTGCTGCCAATGTCAACAAACACACACACACACACACACACACACACACACACACACACACACACACACACACACACTCTCTCTCTCTCTCCTTGCACAACACTACACAGGGTAAAAAAACCTGCAAAACATACTCAGCATTATTCAAATGAAATTGACACCTGCGTGTGTCCCCCTTAGCTAAGCATCCCAGACAATAAAGCATGGGTGGGTTTGGGTATATTTTCTGTCTAAATATGCCAGGCTGTTTTGGCATCAGCCAAACCAATAATGTGACGCACATCAAGGATGCACCTCCCCCCATGCAGTGTGTATGTAAATAAGAACAGTTAACATCAAGTAATGGTTAAAGGAAGAGACTAAATGAGTAACGACCAGAAAAAGGAGTGCAGGTAAATCAAATCAAAGTTTTTTGGTGGCGTACACAGTTTTGCAGGTGTTATCGCAGGTGCAGCGAAATGCTAGTGTTTATAGCTACAACCGTGCATTAATATCTAGCAATACAATAACAATACACACACTATCCAAAAGTTTGTAAAAAATAACAGTTGCAGACACTTGCATTGATGGAAGCCACAATCTATCTGCAAATTAGGGGTACAAGACAGAGGCCGGCTAGTGATGACTGTTTAACGGTCAGATGGCCTGGAGATAGATAGGTTAGGTAGTCATATTACAATGGATAAATAGAGAGAACTACTGTCTTCCATTCTAAAAAAGGACAAATGGGACAGATCATGATCTGATTGACCAGTGTGACAACAGTCTGACCACAGCTCTACTCTAACCCCTATTTTCCTGTAATGTTTTAACCTCAGTGGACTGCTCAGGCCCTGCAGGTCCCCTCCCAGGTCCCCTCCCAGGCTCCCACACACTGCAATCACAGGTAGTGACAGAAATAAACTCAATGCAACTGATCCATGTACTGTAGTGGTTCTGATCCCATTTCAAACCAGCCTATACAGTTACTGTATCGGATGAAGATGGAACACATTTCAAGCAGAGCCAGGTTTACTCATACAGTAGCCTAAAGCTGTTTGACTTTGCGCATGTATCGCAGCGTATACTCCTATTACATCAATGCCAGTGTGACTGACCCGGGACGTGAATGTCCGATATGAGCAGCATTTTCCCGGAAATGCAGATGAAAAGGAATCTATTTCTGCCTCTCCTTCCTGCTATGCTCGGGCAAATGGGCACACTGATGGTTCCATAAACCCAGATCACGTCTATCTCAATAGCCCAAAGATTCATGATTTTCAAACTGTCCTTCCTGTGTGGTTTCGGTACCTGTGCCAACCCTGTAGCATATGACTGTCATTGGCTGCTGTTGCGTTGTGTTTGACCTTTGACCTCTCTCTACAAAAAAAACCCCATATATAACAGCCCTAGTCACCCCCCTGAGTGACAGGAAATGATGTGCTGCTGCCGTGGCCTCTGCGCTGCTGAGCGGTGTGGTTAGGGGTGCTGTGAAACAGGCAGCTAGGAAGAATTACCAGATAATAAACGGTTATCATGGCTCAGGAGCGAGAGAGAGAGAGGGTGAGAGACAGTTGTATGTTTGTGTAAATGAGTGTATGTGAGAGAGAGTTTATATGATAGATAGAGACTGAGACAGAGAGAAAAGGAGTGAAAAATTAGAATCAGATTAGAATACAATATGTTCATCATTATATACTTATGTTACATTATTGGACATCATTTTTGCCTTGTTGATGGACTACTTTGTGCATATTTATTTATTTGTTGACACTCAGCACTGGATATACAGATGTATCCAGAATCCTATCTATCCACTGTCACATACATTATACAATACAACTTGTACTACCACACACATATTAGAGCCTTGTCATGAGCCTCTTTGTGCAGTTCGTCTGTGGTGCCACCGATCTTCTCTCCTTCGCCCGTACATGTTTTCTGTTTGACTGTCTGTTCTCTGTCATCCTTCCTCCCTCTCTGCTCTACTCTAAACCACCACGCTCCCACACAGAACACTGACTGCAGCCCAGCAGCTGAACAGAGAAACAACAGGCGACCTCAAGTTTTAAAGAGACAGGAAGCTGAAGTAGCTGAGAGCAGGGTGCCCATGTAAATATGCATGTTACATGTCAACCATACATTCATTTGATACGTACTTGATAGCTTATGTTTTGCCTGTGCATCCTGGTTTCTCTTCAGCACCTCTCAGAAGACTTCCAGGTGAAAGGAAACTTTTCAGGTTGCTTTTGTGCTTGGTGTAATGACTCTACTGGAAGAGACAGGGACTCCCTCAGTTACTGTGAGATGAACAGTCACAGACACCTTGCAGGGGCTAAGTCCGGGAGCTGTCTTCCAATATCTGATCTCAGAGCAGTTCATTAGCGCGGCCTGTAGTTAGCTATCCCCACATGACCTGGGTTTGACTAATATCTGGTTCTGATTTGGATCAGACATATCACACACTCAGTTTTCATCCACAGACACAGCTGGTGATAACACAAGCCACTGTTGTTGAGAGAAAAAGAGACAGAAAGAGAGATTGAAAGATAGATAGAAAGAAAGAAAGATTACGAGAGACAGCGATAGAGAGAGACAGAGCGAGACAGAGTGAGAGAAAGGGAGTTAGGGAGAGACAGGAGATAGTAGAGTATAGCTCATGTGTGTCTAAGGGAATGAGACTAGCATGGTCTATCACAGCCCATAATAGCAACATGCACTGTCCCATTATGGGCTGAGTTTGAGAATAAATCAAATCCTCTAACCCCCCCCCCCCCGTTCAAAGCATTACCCTGTCAAACCTAATCTAACCTGCTCTCCCCTCCCCCACTGCCCTCACCCCCCTCCCTTGGCGGACAAAGCCGTTCGCTGCCTCAGGCAAGGGCTGGGAACACAGGAGCAAAGTTACAGCCGAGAGAGCGGTAGACTAGCTCTAGCGTTGACAGGAAACCTCACCAGTGTCTGTGTCTCTAGTCTGTAGAACCCACAATTCCCATGGATAACCTTAAGATCTGGACATGTGAAATGACTGCTCCGGGGTCACCCAGCATTGCTTTGGAAGCCAATTAAAATATATTGCCCTGTGAAATGATACTGTTGTTTGTTGTTCCCAATAGCCTTTAGAAGAGGAGGGAGATTGTAAAATAGATGACAAATTCTTCAAGTATCAGCCTTTCGACTGAGAACTTTAGTGCCATGAAGAATATGGCTAAGAACAACAAGTGAATGGCCTTTTTAAAGCGACCACTGGTAAAGAGAACATATCTGTATGATGTCTTCTGCATGTCTCCTCTGTGTCTGTCACTCAATGTGGTTTCCACCACAGGACACAAACACCTATTCCCATAGGAACTATAAGGCTAGCCTCCATGACAGCACAGTTAGGGGACAAACATACCAGCAGACATTCAACACAGACCTAGAGTCAGTTGGGGGTTTTACTAATCACGGAGATGGCTTTGAGGTGTGATACTGATCTTAGAACAGTGCTTTGACTTAACTTGTAAATTAATTCTAGTCTGACAGGCCTTGAGTAGGGCCAGACTCATTGTCTTGGGAAATAATTACCTCAAGCATTCAGACATGATTTAAAATAAGAAAACATCCTATAGAAATGATTAAACCTGAACCAAACACTGTGGGAAACAAGAGTACCTACCTATAGTTATATTGATTTAATATGCTCACAAGAAATTATGAAAATACTCCATAGATTCTGTCTGACACTAGCTGTCAACTTCAAACAGGGAACTAGTGAGCACATGCACAGTGAGTGCACCAGAGAGGCTGTTACAGGATCTGCAGGTGTAGACATGTACAGACTCTCTCAATATCATTTATTACATGCATGACTGCACATATTAGTTGTTAGTGGGCATTCATCTCAACATTTCTCATCTAATGAAGGTAGCTCATTTTGATTGAGTATGACATGTTAAAATGATTACACCAATCACAGATTCATTGTAATGTGATATGCGATTCAATTTACAGTCTTTTAGGGCCATGCATCCGCAATGCATCTGTGTTCTTACCTATTTAGTAAAGATAAAAGAGTTAAGTCCCCTTCAGCGACAAGGACAGGGACAGTGACTCAGTGACAGGGCTTGTGTTACGTGAGCACTGTCTCACACCAGGTTTGCACTTCCGTTCTCACTTAAAGACAAGCCCCATTGATCCGTTGGAGAGGAGGGATAGAAGCTGTGTGTTTTTCCATGCCTCCCTCCAGTGCTGAGGCCTGCAGACTGCTACTCTCTGTGTGGAGCTGCGGCTGCAGTCGGGTGTGAGACAGCCCTGCCCGTGATGACTGACAGGCCTCGAAAAGGGATAATGTGTCTGGCCTCAGTGCCAGTGCAGCACAGTACAGCTCCAAGTGATCAACACTGGCAACATGATCCAGAGACAAGAGAAGCCTCTGCTCTGCTCCTCCTGACACAATGCAAACGTAATGCACCTCCGCAACGCCTCACTCAGATCTGACCAGACTTGCTTAAACAGTTCCACCTTGATCTAGCCCAGATCTAGTTCACCTCAGCTCATTACAGCCCAGCCCTGTCCGATTCAGCTAAGCTCAGCCCAACTGGGCTCGTCTCGCCCCCTCAGAGGAAGCCATCAAATCTTACCACCATCTGTCTGCTGTCTCCTGCTTCACGACAGGGACTCTCCACCACTATTATTGCAAAGGCCCTCCCTATTCAATATTCCCATTCAGATGACAGGACTTTTGCATTCTCTCCCTTTAGGAATATTTATTGGAAGTTTATTTTATTTTATCTGTTTTTTATTACTCGTCTTGTGCAAATAGGCCCCCTCAGAGTTGCTGGGCCCCTGCCCTTGCCGTAATGCCAATGTAAACATGGGAAAGTAATTTGAATTCTAACAAAGTATAGATTAGCTGGTGACAGTTTGTGGCATGGGCGATTATTTCGAAAATAATCCTGTTTTGATATGCATCGGCGTCCCGGCAGGAATTTTCAATTTGTTTTCCCATTGCCGGATGTAAACAAGCTCCCAATGTCTCCTTATCACTGAGACGCACGGACGGGGAATGAACGTGTGTCTGTCTCCCACCTCTCCCCTCCCCCTTCCTTCCCGCCCCCACATCCTTCTCCTCCGCTATACTGCTCAGCGTCTGGTTTGAGTCGCTAAGAAGCAGACTCGCTTGTCTGGGTTTCAACAAGTCCCTTTATCACGTGCAGGTAGAGGGGTTTATGTATGTACCTGCAAGTCATTTGTAAACATGAAGTCCTCAGAAACGCTCCTCCTGAATATGTTCTGCTTGAGGAGTTTCTGCCCATTTCCCTGTGTGAATAGGCAAATGTGCAGCCTGGCAAAATGGCCCCCTGTAACTCAAAAGAAACGGGCGTACCCACAAGCCTGGTGTATGTGATAAATGTTTACAGAGTTGATTGTCGACTGCAAGTTATGGAGAGAATTGATTGTTTATTTGAATAACAACAACAACAAAAAACGGTCAACTTTAAATTAAAGTTCCAAACTTAGTCAAAAAATATTGAGAAATGATGGCGGTGTAACGGCACTATTTGTGGTTCTTTGTTGCTGGTAATATCTCGCATTTGGCTCTTCGTCATACCCTCCAACTATTTAGGACGTGTTGACTAATTTCATAATGTGCAGTCTACCTGAGTGCAGGACTTAAAACCACAGACTAACAGTGTCAGAGAGAGAGAGTCACTGTGGCGCTAGAGCTGTTGACTTTAACCTTCCTTCATTTGGCAGGAATGCCAAAGGGGCTATTTATCTCGCTTTGTGATTGATTGCTCCTGCCTGAAGCTCATCAGCATGTTGCTCGTCATGTCTTAATGTTTATCGGGATTATGCGAGGATAAACATTGTAATCCTCAACGTGGTCCGGGACTTCCAATTACCCACGCTCCTTTATCAAAAATAAGGTCACCGTTGATTTAACCTATTAATACAACATAAGCCAACTGGCATCCCTCTCCTGCTAATTTCACCGAAGTTAGGCCTGACTGCGGTTGAACTGCACCCACCCACCAGACACCCATCAGCACCCAGGGCTGGAGCATGGGGACTCGAGGTGACCCTCTAGATGCCCCTGCCTCATCGGGAGTGGGTGTTTGATTAGAGGTGACCAGGCACGCAATCCTGCGGTCACTGCTGTTACCCAGCCTGGCCACCATAGCGTTAGCGATAGTGCCGGGGTGGACGTCCAGTCCGTGCTGACAGTCTGGATCGATGGGGGACAGATCGCTTTCTCCTCCAGCGATCGTTACGATCCCGCCCCTGCGCTCAGGTAGCTAGAGAGGGGAGCTGCAGGGGGTAACAGGACTGACTGAGGGACACACAGGAGACTAGAGGTGATGGGGCTGATCACCCAGACATACTGTCTGCTGTCCTTACATATTTGAATGTAACATAGTGGAGGTACAGTAGTTATGAAGAGGAAAGAGTCATCTGCCTGATGACACCGTTACCTACTGAGACTTTTGATCGTTTTTATTCAGTGATAAATCACAATCACAAAATGTATATTTTTATTCTGTTTTTAATGTTGTGTTCTATATATTCCAATCCACACTGCTGTTAGCATATTTACCCTTAGTGGGATGAATCAAGTATCTTGAATCTAATTTAATGAAACACATTATCTGTTCGGCTGAAACATGATAGAGCTTCATGGCCTGGCACATAAGTAAAGGCTACAGAGCATACTGACTCCGTATCAGCCCTTCGTTAATCTAGTCTAATACAATCAAAGCCAAGCGCTGCTTTCACAGGCAAGAGTAAGCACGCCTTAAATTACAATACAGAGGAGTGGAAATCATTACTACCTTTAATGTTCCCAATCTAATTGAGGCATTAATTTAAGCAGAGAACTCCACTGAGGACGATTCATAACTGCTTTTTAATTTAGAGGGGCCTTCAGCAGGAATGAGGAATATCACAGGGAATAGCCAGTCAATGTTTCCTGTTTTTTCTGGATATAAAAGCCCCTTGACGTTCTGGGAGGCTAGAGAGGGGAACTGCACAGCGGGAGAAAACCCTTGCCTGCCCGAGAATACGCACACATACACATACATACACACATGGGTGCGCATACACACACACACACACACACACACACCCACACACAGACACACACGCACACACACACACACACACACACACACACACACACACACACACACACACACACACACACACACACACACACACAAAGGCTGTGGCTCCTCTGGTGATTTTTGATTTGTTTAAGCGTGTGTGTTTGAGTGTGTGTGCATGCTTGTGTGTATGTGCTGTTGGCGTGCCTCGAGGCTCCTCTGTCGCCTTATCAGTCTCAAAGTAAAAAAAACATGCTTCTCTAAGCTTGAATCAAGCGTTTAGATATATCTCAATTACTGCAGAATCACTGCACTTTCAGGAGAATGTGAAGACTGGCTTGATGATGTCTTTACAGAGTGGCAGTCAGTATGTATCTGTAGGGAGGCTGATTGAACCTGATGTCTGACTGTTGTCTCTGAGTTGTGGTTATGAGCAGATTTCTTCTCTCTCATTCTTCTCTGATGCAGTTCTGGTGATTTCATTCACACACAGTACAGAAGAATCTAATATTCCTCTGTACAACAGCGCATCATGAAAAATAACAGTTCTAGTGAGTAAGGAAATATAATGTATGACTTTTGACATTACATAATTATTTGAATATGTTTTTAGACAGGCTGCAATCTCTTGTATCAATTTCATACCCATTGCAGGGACCAGTTACCCCACAGAGCCAGAAACCTAAGGGACCCTCTCATACACACACACAAACAAACAGTGCACCACACACACACACACACGCACACACACACACACACACACACACGCACGCACGCACGCACGCACGCACGCACACACACACACACACACACACGGACCTCTAGGGACTTTGTCACACTGATACCGTCACGGTTCCCCCGTGGCATTAGTGTCACGCATGGCATGCCATCTGGAGTGGGGAGAAGGGTTTGTTCAAAGACTGTTTGAGCTGAGTGGTACATGCTTTGACCGTGCGGTTGACCATCTGGGCTGGCACGGTGAGTATCACTAACTTTGAGCTGCCTGTTCTGCAGAAAGGGGAGGAGGGGGGAGAGCGAGAGGGAGATAGCTGCAGGGTTAAGAGCAGTCAGGAGCTTAGTGGACATATTGATGAATGTATTAGATAACGCTGGCGTTCCCTTGCCTGCCTACTGGGGTTTTGTCATTCTCTTCCAGAAGCTGTCCACAGTGCAGAGATCCTTTATTCTACCTCTAGTATGAGACATAGAACAACTCTGTATCTCTTCCTCCCATACTGTACCTGTTGATTCTGCAGCAAATTTACAAAGGAAAGAAAAGGCATTTTGGGGGGGGGGAAAACACATGGCAGAGTGTTTTAACATTATCAGCCTCACTGGTGCAGTCTGTATAGACGGGTTAGCTGACAACGTCACGAAAACGACGTGCACGCTTCAATGGGGCAGAAATCCTTGTGTTGTTGTGATTCTGGATGGTCAGATAGCTAGCAACAATGACAAGAAGCTGCCATGTGGGGAATCCTAGGTGTCTCGTTACAACTAGTTTTACCTTGTTCTTGATACCATAACTTGTTTTGAGGTGTTTTGACTGTTGCCACGTCTATGCTAATATGGCAAAAAAATTGCTAGCTAGCTAACCAACAACTGTAACGACATATTTGAGAGACAACGAGTGCTCATTGTGCAAACTAAATATAGTTTGCATGTTGTCAACAATCTAAGCCAACCCCATCTGTTTTGCCCCATAGCTGCGCATGACTGGGTTTTGTTGCTAAACAACCAACCCGCCTATTGAAGAGTTGTTTCTATTGTTGTGTATATTATTTTATGTGTGTATGGATTCATCCTCGTCCATGCTGATTATGTATTAGTTTAACAGTGCTGGTGAACTGTATAATAGATACAGGAGCATGAGCTAAGAAGCCATCTTATTTCTTCTTTTCACCGTGAGCTGGCGATAGAAATGTACTGACATCAACACTAATAGTTCATCTTTAATTTGCATATCAAGACACCATCCAATGTTGTTTGCTCTTTTAGCGTGCGGGCAGAAAAAAGTCTGTAACAAGCCGCTTATTGGCTTTAAGGCCGTTAAAAGAGGAAAGGGGATTTTTTTTAATGCTAAAGCAGGGATGATCAAAAGTAAGCCCATCTTATTATTCAGTCTCTACTGCTAAGGGTTGGTTTTACTAGCGGAGATGAAGAGGAGGATGGGGGAGAGGGGGTTGGAAATGGTAGCAGAGGAGGGTTACATCTTAGGAGGGTTAAATCTGTACCAAAGTCCAGGACTCATGCTTTGACCCCCCGGGCCGACGGGTGTGCTTACCCGGCAGGAACACTTATCCTGGCAGGTGTGTGTGTGGCTCTGAGTAGGGCTGTGGCAGTCACAAAATGTTGTCAGCCTGTGATTGTCAAACAAATAACTGCCAGTCTCTCTGTAATAGACCGTTAATTAACATTAACACATTTAGCATCTCCTGGCTTCCACACATAGCCTACAAGCCGCTGATGCAGACCTTTGGAACATCTACATTTTAAAAAGTATAATAAATCCATGTAATATAGCCTACACTTTCACAATAAATCCCTAATTTATTTTAGACAGGTCTAAAGAAGCATGATATAAAGAAAATGTAGTCTATTTCAGAAGAACAGAATAGCCTACTCTGAGCTGTCCTTATGTTAGGTCCTGATCTGGCTATGCCAAATGGCTGTGGGCTACACAAATTCATTTAGCAGACAAGATTTCATTAGAATTCTGTGGCATTATTTGATAGTATGAAGAATACAATTGAACAAGCATATTTTCTCCAAACGATTTGAGGAAGTGCAAATTCGGCTATTCTGTGTTGAGCGGTTAACAAAGAAATAGGTACTCCTATATGCTTAATTTAGAGTTATTAATTTAACTTTAGTTGTTCTACAAACATTGGGCTATATGTTTTGATTTTGAATACATTGTAAGGCCGCATGATGCGACTCTAATGATGATTTGAAAAAAGTATCTTGAAAGACATGAACTCTGCTTTGTTTTTTGCGCAAGTTGTACACACTACATCAATCACTCATTCACAATTTGACAAACACTTGATAATGCCTAGAATTTCACTGCCTGGTATGGCAGTTGTGGGATGCTGTCACGTCCTGGCCAGTATATAAGGTTAATTGTTTTGTAGTTTGGTCAGGGCGTGGCAGAGGGTATTTGTTTTATGTGGTTCAGGGTGGTGTGTTTTTGTAAAAAGGGTGTTTGATGTAGTATTTCCGGGGTTTTGGTTTATAGTCTATGTTTATGTATTTCTATGTGTAGTCTGGTGAGTGTGTTTCTATGTTGTGTTGATTGGGGTTGGGACTCTCCTTTGAAGGCAGGTGTTGTCTATCTGCCTTTGATTGAGAGTCCCATATATTGAGGTGTGTTTGTGTTTGTGATTGGTGGGTGATTGTGCTGTGTTGAGCTTTGCTTGGCCAGACTGTTTGTAGTTGTTCGTTCGTTCGTTTCTTTGTTATTTTTGTATGTTCATTTTTGAGCGTAATTAAAAATCAAGATGAGCATACACGTACCTGCTGCGTTTTGGTCCTCCTTCACCGACGACAACCGTGACAGATGCGCTAGATCCCAAATTAATACAACCACTAGCATCAAAAAAAATTTCGTTTAAAATGTTGATAAACTATCATGATATTTCTTCACATTTTAAGTGCAGCAATGCGCACATGGTAGTACGCTATAAGGGCACATTTTAGCGGAAAACACCATTATCAAAAGTGACCGCAAATGTATTTTTCCATGTAATGGTGCATTTTTATGGTGAAAATGATCTTCCCCAAACATGAAACTCAAACGCTGCTTATGTATGCCAGTTAGGTTAAACACCCCTTGTAAAGTGGATTAATGTGATTAATTTAAAGAAGTTATTTGGCCACTAGTTGTAATACAAACCTTATTAAAACCTATAGGCCTATGGGCTAGGCTACATGAGGTGTGCGACTATAATTAGAAAAAGTCGCAAAAAAAGGCATTGTTTCCTATGCTGGGCATCATTCACAAATGATAATATAGAATTCACAAGTGATAGGCTAATATTGTCACCCATCAGACTATTCTTGATTTAATATTGTCTTTACATGTACTAAATAATATATGTGTGAAATTTGCTTTGATTTAGAATGGACCATTATCATGCACCTGTATCGAAACAGGGTCAGCTAGAAAAAATACATGTAATCTATGCACTTAAATCTGGCTTTTCCCCGTGGTTTATTTTCATGCCAGCCAGCTAGTCTACACTCCTGTTGTAAATATAAGCAATGTGCTTAATATTAGGAAAGTTGAGAAATAAATATACTAGGTCCAGCCTATAGAAAGCTGAACCTCTTATTTTTAGTAGAGGCCATCTCTCTGTTTTCTCTTGCAATTGCATAGCCTATTGAAATGTTGCGCAACATGTGCTCATGGGCTCTCATGAAGTGTTTGATTAGATTTTTGGATACATTTGCATTGATGTCAGAGTGATTAGAGGGACAATAGAGTGCTGAGTACAAGGCAGTTAGGTAGGCTACGAATGACCATCAGCAGCATCAGAGTTTGGAGAAGCCTAATTACCGTGACTAAACGGTGTGGCGGTCACGAGCAAGTGCAAGTGCTACAGGGAAAAAAGAGATATCTCACACCACTACGATGGGTCTACAGGTGGCCAGATCCGCTCCCACCCACATGACTTTAGTCAGCCGAGAGGAGATATCCACTTCCCCTTAATATTTGATAGTTTCCTTCAAAGGTGTCCAGCTGTCTTTACTGATCTCTGCTCTCTGCTGCTGTGTCTGGGCCGGGTTTGGCGCTAGTCGTTCAGACTTCTCGCCTGTATCCTGCATGGGGATAGTGTTACCCTTCTCCTCTACCTCTTCTTCTCTCCTCTCTCCTTCCTCTGCTTGCGCTATCGCTTCTATCTCCCCTGGCCTTCATCGATCATCACAGAATGCACAGTTAAGCTCAACAGAGGACGGTCGCCCCCCACCATGCCCCTCGGTTAGCGGGTGTCTACCAAGAGAGAGACCCTTGGCTGGGTCAGGCGTAGGGGGAATTCCCAGAGTGGGTGGATGGAGGGAACCAAGGAATGAAGGGGGGAGAAGGGCTTGTCAGGCAAAGCTACGGCTGGTCAGATCGTATTCACGGCATCCCAGCGTTCTTGATTCCCCAGGAGGAGTCGAGTCCAACTGGCATTAACATACAGTATGAAGGCATTCTGGCTTCTCCCACCGTATGCAAAGAAAACCAATAGAAAACCAACAGGAATAAAAATATATATATAGCCAGTGTCCAATTACTGACGAGCAAATGGATGGAGGCTTTTTTGGAGAAGTGGATGAAATCTAGGAGACTTCAAAGACAAGGCAGGGTATAAAGTTCCCAAACACTTCATGAATATTGCAGTATTCCAAAGTCACTCATCCTGATCTGAAAGATAGAACTTCTGAGGATCGGGGCCCCCTTCCTTACTTACAGTAGCAGAGTGGATGGCTAGTCCATGAACTATTTAAATACACACGAAGATGTGAGGAGGCAGTGGCCAGCATGCTAATGAAAACCAGACTGGATCCATAGAGAAGCCCTCTGTTACTGATTACCCACTCCTATCCTCTTCAGCGCTGCTCTCAGGGAGTCAAGCTTGGGGTGGAGTCAGAAATATATTGATATTCTGGACTCTCGTTTTATCAGTTATAAAATAATTTTCTGGACTATTTTCTTCTTATACTGAGGTCAAAATAAATGTTTGTGTGTGCATCTGTTCACATACATGTATGTTTGTGTGCTTGAGTATGTGTGTGTGTGTGTGTGTGTGTGTGTACATACAGTACTATTACGCCTTGATGCATGGATGTGTATCTGTGTATATCAGCATAATGAGCACAGCTGTTTGTAACAGAAGTGTCCCAGAGTCTGAAAGTCAAGACAAGTAACAAAGGGACTAAAACTCACTCTAGAAGTTGGCCAATACCACAGTGTCATCAACCCCCCTTCATGTCCCCAGTGAGAGTCCTCTACCATCCACTCTTGGCTGTCCTATCTTAGGCACTGTGCTAATGAGAAACAAACCATATTTTTAACACTGTGAGGCCCTGTGGAAGGATCTGGTTCAAGGCTGAAGGAGCCACTCCCAGGGCGTGATGCCAGTTTTTAGTGTGAGGGACGGGTGACAGTACTTCACTCTGTCAGTTAGAGATTTAATATGTTTGTTTTTTTGCGTTGTTTGTTAGAGGTTGGCAGGGTGTGATGGGTGGGCTATGGTGTGCTGGGGATGTTAGTGAGGAGTAGGATGTCTTGGTGACTGGTGGCACTCTCACCGACACCCTATATGGGCATGGTGGGTCACAGGGGTAAGTCAAGTCTGGAGAGACCCAAGGCCAAGGCCACCAGATGGTAAATATAGAGATAATATATTTGTGGGACCAGGACTCAAAGCTTCTACCAAATTGTCCCATATACACAAAGCAACAAGTGTATTCAGTTGTTCTGTGAGACTGCAACATATTTAATTACTTATGCTATGTAGCTGGCAGTAATGAACCAGTCTGCTCCTCTTGTCTCCATATATACATAAATAATATGACTCATAGAAAAACTGAACTGCAGTTGACAAATCCAGTGTTATTCCTGTTGTCCTATGTGATTTAAAGCCCTGTCTTAACTCTACAGCTCTGTATCCTCAGTCTCCAGACCTCTAGTATGTGAGACCATGTCACAACAGGCCCATGGTACCCACAGGGAGAGAGGGCTAAGTGGTTGTGAGGACTGGGAAAGGGCCTGGGTAAAAGACTAAAGACTTTTCAGAGGAGCTCGCTGCTTTGCACTGCACTGCTCCCACTCTTCTCTTCAGATCAGCGCTCAGTCGCCCCAGCAGAGTCAATAAGCTGTTTGTTTTAAGTGCCTCTCTCGCTTTCATTCTCTCTCTCTCTCTCTCACTCTCTCTCTCTCTCTCTCTCTCTTTCTCTTTCTCTCTCTCTCTGTATCCCTCTATCTGTATTTGCTCTCCTCTCGCTCTCTCTCTTTCTCTTTTTTTTCTCTCTACCTTTCTCTCTCTGACTTTCTCTCTCTGACTCTTTCTCTATCTATTCCTCTGAAGCGGTGTTCAGTCTTGCACTGCGGCGTGGTGCTACAGGAAGCCGTTTAGAGTTCCCATCCTCACCATTGTTCCAGCCTGTTCTACTCAGAGGCGACTGTTATCCTTCTAACCAAGCTCTCTGCCAGGTGACAAATAAAGATTTGTTGATAGTTTTCCCGCCTCTGATTAAAATTGCACCCGGGAGGTTTGCACGCTTAACTTGTGGAATGTGTAATAAATTAAAAACAACAATTTTGCTGACATGGTGAGATAGACGGGGAGACAGGGAGTACATGTGTGTGAGGGATGGGAGCAGGGTCGTGTGTGTGAGGGATCGGAGCGGGGTCGTGTGCGATGATGGGGAGAGGGACGGGGGTGAAGCAGCTTCCTCTCTCTCTCGTTCTGTTATCTCACTGTTCCCTCTCTCTGTCTTTCCTGTCGCTCTCTCTCCTTCTATCTGTCATTCCCTCTGTCTTTCATCTCCTCCCTCTTTTGGAGCTCTGATGGAGGAGTACGTAACGGCTTTGCTAAATGGGTTCCCCTCCTAGCCTCCTCGCCTCACTTAGATAAAGATTGCATTTCAATATTTCAGGAGAGACATTTTCATTCATCGTCCTTGCTAAGAGATAACGATTAGATGTATATTGCTCCGGTTCACATAAATCAACTTGTTTTGGGTACACTCCAAGTACCCCCCACCCCTTCCTTAGGCACATTCTCACTCCTCAGCCAGCAGTGTGTTCAACAGATTTTGCATTGACCATTGACTGTTGGCTTTAGGTGCAGTTAATTTAGGGTGTTGTGAATGGCCAACTTTGAAGGGCAATTGATCGTTACAATCAAACGTTTCAGTCTTTTACATGATAGTAATTATAGCAATTGATAATGAACATTGGAGACTATTTACAAAAAGAGAAAGGCTGGGCCAGTTGCCCCATTGAATATCATAAAGTATGTCACTCAGTCCATCACAACATCCACTTCCTACCTGTCTGCTGACATGGTTTTACAGCCCTATACTTCACAACTGAAGCTCTCTGTCTCTCCACCTGCCAATATCCAGCATCGCTGTGGCCTAATGGACACACAGTAAAGACTGAGCCCATTAGATCCCATTATAGAGCCATGGGAGAGAGGAGAAGGGAACAGCCAGAAGCATCCCACTATGGTCCTGTGATCATTCAGGTTTAGTACCAAACATTTCAGAAAGTTTACTAATCCTGTCTTGAACATAAGGACATGGTGAAACAGGTGGTAGTGATTTGTAGGGGAGAATCTGGGTGTCACAGTGAAATGTGTCCGCCTCCATCACCACCACCATCTCTCTCCCCTTGTGAAATATGAGCCAAAGTGGCTGTATGAGGTTCATGTAATTGTAGAGACCACAGTATGGACGGAAGTAGAACTTCTGAATAGAAGAGACTGATAGGAGGTAGGTAGATGGATAGTGACACATGCACACACACACACACACACACACACACACACACACACACACACACACACACACACAGTTGAAGGGGGAAGGGTAAACTGTACCCAGAACAGACCTCTCCTCTGCCCTCTCTAGCTGAGACTCTAGCTGTTCCTTGACCCTTGCCAGGATAAGCTGCTTTTGGATAATCAATGGACACCAGTTAAATGTAATTGCCATGTCACAATGTCAGGGACACCATTGATTCACCATTGTAGTTGTTGTGGGGACTGTCCTGGTAAGAGGATTATGGAGACCAGATGTCCTTGTTTAGTCCTGTTACAGTCTTACTTTACCCCAGACATGTTGAGGCCAGACAGGCCAATTTAGTCATTTAACGTACTTCTGCTATTGCCAAATCCCAAATCGACCTCTAGCCTTTACCCTGTAGGAACTTTCAGTAGCTCTGAAAGGAGTGGGTAGGTGTTATCAATATTCACAATAGGATAGCCACAGCTAGGCTAGGTGTCAGCTTGGCTATAATGCCTACGCATATACAACCTGCATCTAAACAAGTGTATAGGGGTTAGAGGCTAGGGGTCAATTTAGGGTCTAGGGGTCAGGTTTGGGTCTAGGGGCATTGGACTGTATGGGTGCATGTTTTCTGAAAAATGGAGGCGGCTTAGATCACTGGAGATGTCTGTTAGGGTCTATTAACATGGTGAGAGACCCTGGTGCTAAAGCTACAGGCCCAGATGATTACAACTGTAAGGAAACCCATATAGCAGCGAGCGAGAACATGTGTTACAGCAACATTACGTTATCATGTGAGGTTAGAAACATGGCCCCATAATCAGGAGACAGTGCTGCACTAACCTACCGCGTCGCTGTTTGCAGAACAGTTCACTATAACCTTCATGTAAATAATTGAACTGCTATTGTGAATTATTCATCAAAGTGCCTGTAAAACGAAGGTAGTAGCTCTCCATAGGGCAATATATTATTTTGCTTTTATGTTCTTTACAGTAGTGACTACATGTATTTATTGTAAATGCTATTAAGGCATTGATTTACAATATATTGTTTATTGGTGGCAGGCTTAATGCATATTGCATGTTTGTTCATGGACATGTATGGGCCATTTACATAGTCATAAAGCACATTTCTGTTGCCAGTATGTCTACAGATATGTAAATACATACAGTTCACAAAGACATTAGAAAATAAAGGTAGCCACACATACAGGACTGTATATGGTAGCAAATGACTTTGCAATGTGGTAACAACTTTTATGTTTGGATCAATAAAAAAATGGCATAACATGAATTAATTGTATAAACCGGTAACAGGTCAGGAGAGTGGCTTTCAGTTCAGCTTCTCAGGATGAATAGAGATGCACTGTAGTGATTGTCATCGTACTGTAACGTTCCTGTACTACAGTAGGTTGGATGTTTCCGTGCAGCAGTGAGAGCTGGTCCTCAGGGCTCTATGCAACCTGTGTCCTGTGGTGAGTGGAGCAGCACCAGAGAGAGAGGAGGTTAAGATTGATTTGCACCTCTTTATAAAGCTGCCGTGTAGGCCTCCGGCTCACACCACTGCAGGGCAGAGAGAGAGAGAGAGAGAGAGAGAGAGAGAGAGCGAGAGAGAGAGAGAGAGAGAGAGAGAGAGAGAGAGAGAGAGAGAGAGAGAGAGAGCTGTGATGGTGATGAAGAGCCAGATAGTGAAAAGGCCATGCGGGATATGAACCAATCTGCTTCCTCTTTAAACCCCCAAACCTCAAGCTGTCAAGCTTTTAAGATTCATCATAAAGCCACTACCTGCCTCTCTCCCCTACCTGCCCCCCCCTCTCTCTCTCTCTGCTACTCTTCCAGGCTTTTGTCGCTGTCACCATCTCTCTTCGCCTTGACTTATGTCCCCCCAGGCGTCCCAGAGATTCCATTACCTCTGCGTGCATTGTGGGAATGTTAGGTTCTCCCTGTACGGAGTGCACGCTGCCGTCACCACGCCGTCTCGGATTGATGGGCTGAGGTCCGACAGTGACCTGGCTGACTTTCACTCTTAGCAGGGACTCAGAGAGACAGATTTACATGGAAGAGAAATAGAGGGCTGATGTGGTATGGGCTAGCCGGCGCTAGGAAGGCTAGCAGACACCACATCAAATCATATTTTATTTTATCTGGGTACACAGAGAGGAATGGCTTATTTTGAGGGTTGCAGTCAGGAGAAAAGAAGATGGGGTGTTGTGGAGGTCTGGTATAGCTTGGCATGCTGTGATTAATGAAATAGTGTTTTGTTTGTATATATTTCTTTCAATTACCCAGCAAGCTTACCATTTCCGAGAACTTCTTTATACACGCCCTCGTGCACTTACTTCCAGACTCCAGTTGTCTATGAGTGTGTAGAAGCTGTTTTTCTTCACCGGGGCCCAGAGAGCTCCTCGCTTTAGCGCTGTAATCAGGGCCTTGCCTCTGTCTGTGTTTGTGTTAGTATTGGACCTGACAGCCTCTCCACAGGGGAGGGGCCTTGAACCAAGAGGCTCCGAGACTCCCTCCTCGGCCTTCACCTTGCCCCGTCCTCACCCACCTCTTCGTTCCCCTCCTCGGCCGCCCTCCTCTGCTCCCTCTTCGGCCCCCTCCTCGGCCCCCTCCTCTGCCCACCTCCTCGGCCCCTTCCTCTGCCCATCTCCTCACCCACCTCCTCACCCACCTCCTCACCCACCTCCTCGGCCCCCTCCTCTGCCCACCTCCTCGGCCCCCTCCTCGGCCCCTTCCTCTGCCCACCTCCTCACCCACCTCCTCACCCACCTCCTCGGCCCCCTCCTCTGACCACCTCCTCGGCCCCCTCCTCGGCCCCTTCCTCTGCCCACCTCCTCACCCACCTCCTCGGCCCCCTCCTCGGCCCACCTCCTCGGCCCCCTCCTCGGCCCAACTCCTCGGTCCACCTTTTCGGCCCTCTCCTCGGTCCACCTCCTCACCCCCTTCTTCGGCCCCTCCTCGGCCCCTTCCTCTGCCCACCTCCTCGGCCCCCTCCTCGGCCCAACTCCTCGGTCCACCTTCTCGGCCCTCTCCTCGGTCCACCTCCTCACCCCCTCTTCGGCCCCCTCCTCGGCCCCTTCCTCTGCCCACCTCCTCACCCACCTCCTCGGCCCCCTCCTCACCCACCTCCTCGGCCCCCTCTTCGACCCCCTCCTCTGCCCACCTCCTCGGCCCATCTCCTCGGCCCACCTCCTCAGCCCACCTCCTCGGCCCCCTCCTCACCCACCTCCTCGGCCCCCTCCTCGGCCCAACTCCTCGGTCCACCTTTTCGGCCCTCTCCTCGGTCCACCTCCTCACCCCCCTCTTCGGCCCCCTCCTCGGCCCCTTCCTCTGCCCACCTCCTCGACCCCCTCCTCGGCCCAAGTCCTCGGTCTACCTTCTCGGCCCTCTCCTCGGTCCACCTCCTCACCCCCTCTTCGGCCCCCTCCTCGGCCCCTTCCTCTGCCCACCTCCTCGGCCCCCTCCTCGGCCCCTTCCTCTGCCCACCTCCTCACCCACCTCCTCGGCCCCCTCCTCACCCACCTCCTCGGCCCCCTCTTCGACCCCCTCCTCTGCCCACCTCCTCGGCCCATCTCCTCGGCCCACCTCCTCAGCCCACCTCCTCGGCCCCCTCCTCACCCACCTCCACGGCCCCCTACTCGGCCCACCTCCTCGACCCCCTCCTCGGCACCCTCCTCGGCCCACCTCCTCGGCCCCCTCCTCGGCCCCCTCCTCAGCCCACCTCCTCGACCCCCTCCTCTGCCCACCTCTTCGACCCCCTCCTCTGCCCACCTCCTCTGCCCACCTCCTCTGCCCACCTCCTCGGCCCCCTCCTCGGCCCCCTCTGCCCACCTCCTCGGCCCCCTCCTCGACCCCCTCTTCGACCCCCTCCTCTGCCCACCTCCTCGGCCCACCTCCTCAGCCCACCTCCTCGGCCCCCTCCTCACCCACCTCCACGGCCCCCTACTCGGCCCACCTCCTCGACCCCCTCCTCGACCCCCTCCTCGGCCCACCTCCTCGGCCCCCTCCTCGGCCCCCTCCTAGGCCCACCTCCTCGACCCCCTCCTCTGCCCACTTCCTCGGCCCCCTCTTCGACCCCCTCCTCTGCCCACCTCCTCTGCCCACCTCCTCTGCCCACCTCCTCGGCCCCCTCCTCGGCCCCCTCTGCCCACCTCCTCGGCCCCCTCCTCGACCCCCTCTTCGACCCCCTCCTCTGCCCACCTCCTCTGCCCACCTCCTCTGCCCACCTCCTCGGCCCCCTCCTCGGCCCACCTCCTCGGCCCCCTCTTTGACCCCCTCCTCTGCCCACCTCCTCGGCCCATCTCCTCGGCCCATCTCCTCGGCCCACCTCCTCGACCCCCTCCTCGTCCGCCTTTAACACAGCCCACTAATCACAGCATAGGAAACCCGACCAACCAAAAACAAACATTCACTGCAGGAAATACTGGGAGAAGAGGGTCGGCCCCTAACGGCATAGGTCACTGGGGCTTTTTTTTTTACAGCCGGGCCTTTATGGAGTCGGATGCCAGAGATGGACAAATAGCAGGATATTAGCTGTCAGCAAGCCAGGTAGGAGCCAGCGGCTGACGGCCCGTTAATAGTCTGTTTGTTAGTGGGGAGGAAGAGGCTCGTAAAAGTGGAGACTCTTATCTGTCGAGGACCCTGTGTGTGTGTGTTTGTGTCACAGTCGCAAATCCGAGCAGTCTATAGACTGCTCAGCCCAGCGGCTGCAGTTCATTAGATCAACATAGGGCTTCAATTGCTACTCTTGGTCCTCTAGCTGGACATATCTACAATCAGATATTTTACTATCCCACTAATGGTTAAAGTTGGGATTGTGCTAGTCTAATCTGATCGTAGAGCTGTGTGTTAAAGGCCACCTCTACCTTGAGCACTGAACAACCTGCCATGTACCCAGCCTTCCCACCGGAGGCATCCATTTCATGTGTGTCTAAAATACTGAACAGATGATTTGTCAACACACTAAATACATCTTCAGAGAGGGAAGTTGGGTGAAATGTGTGGGTGGGATTTTTCTGAAAGCATAATCAGTTCATCCAGCCATGTTTTATGTCCTGACAGCAACGGCGGTCTCTTTCCGCCTGAGGAGCGCCTTTGGCCACGTTCTCCTGGTCCCTGTGCACACACCTTTAACGACTTCTGAAATGTCACTGAATGTCAGGCGGAAGGATAAAACCAGTGTGAGTGTGTGTGTGTGTGTGTGTGTGTGTGTGTGTGTGTGTGTGTGTGTGTGTGTGTGTGTGTGTGTGTGTGTGTGTGTGTGTGTGTGTGTGTGTGTGTAAGCGGCAAGGACCTGCTTGCTAGTGATCCTTGGTGGGGTTTTAGTGCAGTATTGAGGTGATACTGCTGTTCAGGGTATCTCTGTTCAGGTGTGGCCCAGATTTCACCAGGCAAGCTGGTTGGCTGGGGCCATGATTGCATGAACATGCTACTAAGGAGCAGACTGAGGGAAGAGCCTTATCAGTTGTATAACAGTGAGTGAATACCGCTTTCATCTTAGCTACACAGAGGTAGTTATTGTATTTCTTCTTGTAGAGGGTGTAAAATGACCTGCTACACACAGTGAGATTTTCTAATCATATCAGCTTAAAGCTGCAATATGTAACTTTTTGGGGCCAGCCAACCAAATTCACATAGAAATGTGAATTCTAGATATGCATTCTCATTGGTAGGTCTGTTCTATAGGCACTATTTCTATGCTTACCATTCTTAAGTTTAATTTTTGCGTCTTTTACTTTCAGTTTTGTACACCAGCTTCAAACAGCTGAAAATACAATAGTTTTGCTTATGGAAAATATGTTTCACAGCGGTTTAGATGGTACAATGATTCTCTACACTATACTTGCTTGTTTGTCACATAAACGTAAATTAGGCTAACTATTAGAATTTTAGCAACCAGGAAATAGCAGAGCGATTTCTGCATAGTGCACCTTTAACCAATGTCCGATAAACCAACCAGGCACCCCTCTCTATCTCTTACCATCTCCTCTGTGTCTCTAGCTGTGATCTCGCCAGCACGCTGTGTATGATCTTGTGTGAGCTCTCCCTGTCTGTACTGTGAGCCCTACAGCTGTGTGATCTCAGGCTGTGTGCAAACACGGCAGGGTTTCTGTTAAGCCCAGCAGCGTGAGCCTGTATCAATTACGCTGCCGCAGCGATACGGACACAGCCGGCAGTTGCTCCGCTCCTCACAGACAAAGAACCAGCGTCAGTGTCCGCTCAGTGTCCACTCTCTCTCAGCTCTATGACCAAAGGAGGGGCCCAAAGACTGGCTAACCTTCAGCCCAGTGAACAATTCACTTAAACTACAGTAGGGGGGATGCGATGGAGGAGAGTGGGTATAGAGAAAGAGAGGAAAGGAAAAAGTGAGGTGGAGAGGGAGGGGAATTGGGGGTTAAATTAAATAGAGAAGGAGGGGAGGGAGAAAAAGAGAGAGGTGGCCAGAAGAGATGAAGAGAGAGATAGGCGGTAGAGAGGAAGATGTAGGAAGAGAGGGAGGAGGAAGAAAGAGAGGAAGAGGAAAATAAAAAGAAACAGAAGAAGAGAGAAAAGCAGTGGCTTCAAAGAGGAAGGTCATGACCCGTGGCCGCTTTCACCCCGTACCTTTGGCAGTAAAACTGAGAGGCCCAGTTCTCCTCAGAGAGACATAGATCTGTGTCTCAGACCAAAGCCTGGTGCTATAGATGTCCTTTAAGCCATGCAGCTCACTCTCTACTATCCAACTCAATCCAATACCTCTGTTCCTGGCCCTTTACTCAATACTACACCACTGGGCAAACTAACATCATTGAATCTTAAGAATGGATGTGTGTGTTTGAGAAAGGTTTCTTAGGAAAGCACTGTCATGCATAATATGTATGTTATTACCTTGGTGAGCTCATGTTTAGAGGCAGGGACTGGCTTATCAACCAGGCAGACTGGGGGTTTAGGGTATGTTAATGAGAGGGGTAAATGGCAGGGTTTGAAGCACTACTTCCTATTGCAATTTCACACTTGTCAGCTCCCGTGAGGAAACTTCACCTTTACTGGGGCGAGCAGAACAGAGCAGAAGAGAGCAGACCACTCAATGGAGAACCCACACAGACAGTATGTCTAGATGGTGTAGGTGAGGTTTATAGTTTTCTCTCAGGTGTTTCCATGTAATTGCAGTGGATTCTGAGGCTCATTATTAAACAGGTAGACATTTTACTGGCCAAGTATGTTTCTCTTGACATTGGAAAACACAAGGATACTGTATTGTGAGGCAGGCAATATGGCTAAGCGCATGGACAGGCATGTCAGATCTGTTATTCCTATCAACTGGTGTAGGTCTTGGTAAGGTCAGAATAAGGTCCATTATTCTAGTTGCCATGGTAAACATGGCAGATTAGTAGTTTATCTCTACAGTGACCTTCAGTAGTCATCTGTTGTCAATCTCATCATGTAAAATAGCCTGAGATTTTAATAGCATATGTCTAGTACATGATGAGGCTGTAAAGTCACGGTCAGGTGTTGTTAGGATTGGAAGTATTCGTCTCTAAATCACCCCTAAATATGTGTGGGTGAGTATTTGTGTGTGTGTTTGTGTGTGCATGCATGTGTTTGTGTGTGCGTGTGTGTCTGTCAGTCAGTTCTTTTACACAGTTTGTGTCGTTAGTGAGCGGTCACCGTCAGGGTCATAAAGAGGGCGCTGTGTAAATATTACCCCTCCATGGCGGGCTGGGGGAGGGAGAGGGAGGGAGGAGAGGGTACAGCTTGCCCTGCGTATAGATCATCCTCGGCCTACACACTACACACACACACACACACACACACCGTTCCCCCTTCGCCCGGTGTCTTCGCACAGACGCAGCATTCTGATGGGTGTATTATAATTAGTGTCTGAGGTGGAGAGGTGAGGAATACAGACGCATCCTTGTGACATTCATTACACACAGCCCTAGAACATATGCTCATTATGGCCGTGATTGAATTCATTAGGCTGTGATGTGGACAACTTGTGATTAATAATTTATGTGTGTGTGTGTGAGTCTCATGCACCCATGTATTATGTGTGTGTGTGTGAGTCTCATGCACCCATGTATTATGTGTGTGTGTGTGAGTTTGCGTGAAAGGGCAACTCCCTCCCGTCCTCACACATCTTCCTTGCACATACCACACAAGCATATCTGTGTATGCGCACATGTACACAAGACAAACCAATAGGACACTGGGTTATTTCGAATGCATTTGTGAAGTATTTTGGGAATGTGCCAGAGCATGTTTGTGGCTTGTAGAAGGTGAGGTCTGTGAGTGCAAGTGACAAGAGTAAAATATTCAATCATTCAACACTAGTGAGAGAAATATTTGAGAACTGATTCGACCATTAGCCCACTTTTTGATAAAAAAAAAATCACATTCATATATGAACATAAATACTATATTTTGTGTCAGTCTGACACAATAGGAAGAGGATTGTTGAAAGATAGTATCTCATTATTAGACTGGGGTTGATCTAATTGAGGCAGACATGTTGTTTCAATAATATGTAGCCTATTTCAAACTGAAATATAGTCTTGAGTGTAGAACACTAGTCTACTCCGCTGCCTAATCCTTTATGGTACCGTTGTCCTCGCTGCTTCTATCAACGAATCATGCTCTCACTCTGTTGTCTGCAGCCTAACAGGGAGGAGAGCGCATTTGTATCTGTGTTTCTGAGTGTGCATGCATGCCTGGGTGTGTGAGTGTGTGAGAGAGAGATGGAAAGAATAAAACAAAGACAGAGAAGTACAGATAGAGAGCGTGAAAAAGAGAGAGAGGGAAGGACAGGAGAGCCTTCTCGGAGGACCTTAAACAAACTGACTAAAGTAGGCTTGTTTTCTGATCAGGCACAGCCAGGAGAACACTCTGAACAGCCACTGAGGAATTACCCAGTTACTGTCTGTGGAACTGCAAGTGCTTTTGGGACTGTGGAGTGTCCCCAGCTAACAAACCCCACACTCACAGACAGACCGAGTTGCTAAATGGCATACAAATACTAGTAGTAGACACACTCTTTGACTGATACAAATGATAGGCATGGCTAAATCAAACTCTGACGTACAGATGAACACACACACACACACACACACACACACACACACACACACACACACACACACACACACACACACACACACACACACACAAACACACAAACACACACACACACACACACACACACACACACACACACACACACACACACACACACACACACACACACACACACACACACACACACACACACACACACACACACACACAGTAAGCCAGGTAGATCATGAATAGCTTTGTCTCAACCCACTGAGTGTCTCAACCAGGTAACTTGAAACAAGCACCAAACAACACATTCTCACTGAGGCGAAGCAACCACCTTATTCCTTCTACTGGTTGATATTTAGTGGTGTCTGTGATCTACGTACTGTAAGCAGGTTTCCCCATGTAAAGATGAGCTCAAAGTTAGGTCTCATGATGTTGCAACACAAACACACCCAGAAAATTCACCTTAATTAGGTATTTCCCTCCCAAGTAAAGTTCATTTCAATTAGTCCCACCTGGGCCCCTCTTCCAGCTCCCTGTGATTTGTCAATGCCCCAACTTGTATTTAGTGCATATGTGGCAGTCACAGCACCACTGTGTTTGTGTACATGTGTTTATTTGTGTGTGTGTGTGTGTGTGTGTGTGTGTGTGTGTGTGTGTGTGTGTGTGTGTGTGTGTGTGCACGTTTGTGTGTGACCTAGAGAGAAGGGACTCCTGTGCCCTTGACATTTCCTTCTTGTACTTGTGATAAATTGCAGAGGTTATTTAATTGTTCTAGAGAAGGAGAATCTTACAGTCCTGCTTTTTTCCCAAACACACACAGAAGATGCACAACGTTTCTGTTCCCCAACTGCTCTGTTCTGAAACACAATGTGGAAATCCACTCCCTCTGTTTGTTTCTCACATTTCTTTTTAGATTTCAGCCATTCTGTTTTCACTAAATGTTGTGCCTTTCTAAACTGTAATTAGCTCCAAAATAAAGAAGAAGAATTCCTAGTTTGGTGAATATATTAAAAGAGACAAGAACAGACAACGCATATGATTATTTTTGTGTTCAGAACAGTCGACCATTCTGACTTTAGTCTAAATACTCTGAAGATGGTTCTGTGCGTGAAAGCGTTAGATAGCCTTATAGTCTTATGTTGGCCGCTGAGGGTGTACTGAGGGTGTACTGAGGGTGTCCTGAGGGTGTACTGAGGTGGTACTGAGGTGGTACTGAGGGTGTACTGAGGTGTTACTGAGGTGGCACTGAGGGTGTCCTGAGGGTGTCCTGAGGGTGTCCTGAGGGTGTACTGAGGGTGTCCTGAGGGTGTACTGAGGTGGTACTGAGGGTGTACTGAGGTGGTACTGAGGGTGTACTGAGGTGGTACTGAGGGTGTACTGAGGGTGTACTGAGGGTGTACTGAGGGTGTCCTGAGGTTGTACTGAGGGTGTACTGAGGGTGTACCGAGGTGGTACTGAGGGTGTACTGAGGTGGTACTGAGGGTGTCCTGAGGGTGTTCTGAGGGTGTACTGAGGATGTACTGAGGGTATACTGAGGGTGTACTGAGGGGGTACTGAGGGTGTACTGAGGGTGTACTGAGGGTGTACTGAGGTGGTACTGAGGGTGTACTGAGGTGGTACTGAGGGTGTACTGAGGGTGTACTGAAGGTGTCCTGAGGTGGTACTGAGGGTGTACTGAGGTGGTACTGAGGGTGTACAGAGGGTGTACAGAGGTGGTACTGAGGGTGTACTGAGGGTGTACTGAGGTGGTACTGAGGGTGTACTGAGGGTGTAATGAGGTGGTACTGAGGGTGTACTGAGAGTGTCCTGAGGGTGTACTGAGTGTGTCCTGAGGGTGTACTGAGGGTGTACTGAGGTGATACTGAGGGTGTCCTGAGGGTGTCCTGAGGGTGTACTGAGGGTGTACTGAGGTGGTACTGAGGGTGTACTGAGGGTGCCCTGAGGGTGTACTGAGGTGGTACTGAGGGTGTCCTGAGGGTGTACTGAGGGTGTCTTGAGGGTGTCCTGAGGGTGTACTGTGTCCGCCCGTCCGTTTTGTGACACCCTCACATGGGCAGATCAATCTGCTGAAAGGAAACCCATCAGGTCACCTTTGGAATTCATCATTTTTGTGCACGTAAAACGAAACGGCCCGTGATGGGGCGTATGCTAAATTTAGATTACCTATATGCTAACGTATCTCTCTCCTAAAAAAGGTTTCATGGATTATGCTGAGAGGCCAAATCCATGTTCCTGTCCTTGTCAGGTCATTTCAAAGACCCGGACTGTTCTGTACTTGGCAGCTTGGGTGACTCTCTAGTCAATAGATTTAAGAAGAATGTGTACAGTATGCATTTATAATTGTGATCCTTTAAAAATCTACAAAACACATTGAAATGCAAGTCAGCAAAACATGAATGAAATAAAATACAAAAGTTCATTCATAGAGGGAGAGAGGGTTTCAACATTGGCATGTAAAGAATAGAAGTATCTCCTTTGGTTCCTTCAGAAAAAAGGAAGGAAAGAAGGCAAGATATCAAGAAGAAAAGTTTATAAGGTAAAAAAAAACAGGCATTGAGCAATCACCCGAGTTTGACTTTGTTTGTGTGTGTGTGTGTGTGTGTGTGTGTGTGTGTGTGTGTGTGTGTGTGTGTGTGTGTGCGCGCTAGAGCGTGATACAAACTGGTTTAAGAGATTTATTACGTCTTGTTTGCATGTATGTATATGTGGGTGTGTGTGTGTTTGGTCGCTTGCAGAGGTTTCAGATGCTTAGCGTCTCTTGTTTGCACACAAGCCCCCTGTGATTATTGTGAGCTCTAGACGATGCGCACGGTGCTGCCTCTGCTCTCAAAGCAGATTCATTTGCATAGCTATCACTGCAAAACCCTTGAGTCTTAAGTGTCACATTTGTGTTCCAGACGAGAGATCATAACGACAGATCATCTTCATTTGTGTTCCAGACGAGAGACCGTATCAGTGCATGCAGGCACAGGGTAAAAGAAAACAGCTCTACAAGTCAAACGTTCAGTACAGTACCATCAAACGTCTGTGAATGTGAGTCCTATGGGGGTGTATTTGCGGCAGTGAGGTGACTTTTCTACAACAGTCAGGAATTTCAGAGCAGTTAGGCCCAACTCATGCCCCACCGCAATCAAAGTCCGGCACTACGATTTTTCTGCAGTTGGCACACAAAAAGTGCCTTATCCGAGCATTTGCTAAGGCGACAAAATGAGCCGTTTCTTATGTGTTTGTTAATTAGTTTATTTATTTATTTTGTTGTTGTTGTTTTTTTTCTGCTGAACACAGCTGGTCAGGCCCCTCCATGCAGAAAGGACCAGTATGGCTCTGTCTGTAAATGGGAGTCCAGGGGCCTGAGACAGAACGCAGGGAGAACCACCCGCAGAAATTTAGCATGCGATAGCTCCCAGCGGGTGTCATTTGGGGACCAGAGCAGAGAGTTGCTTTTTTTTCCTCTTTCTTTTTTTCTCTTTTATTTCCTGAAACTGTGAGCAGGTTGGAGAGCTCAACCCTGGCAGCGGTGCTGACACAACCACTCAGGGATGGCTGTAACAGCTTTCTTAGCACAGCACCTGCTATTGAGCAGTCAGAGAGGGAGGGAGGGAGGGAGGGAGGGACAGGTAGGGGGGAGGGAAACTCAATTGTAATCTCAGTACTGTCACGGTGCTGAACGTTGGTAATTCGGCTGCTGTGTCGGGGAGCGTCCCAGACTGCCACTACCTCAAGATTGAACACGCTGTCTAACGCCACGCTATATCCACCTATACAGACATGTTACACCAGGCTACCTGTACTGATATGTTACACCAGGCTACCTGTACAGATATGTTACACCAGGCTACCTGTACAGATATGTTACACCAGGCAACCTATACAGATATGTTACACCAGGCTACCTGTACAGATATGTTACACCAGGCTACCTGTACTGATATGTTACACCAGGCTACCTGTACAGATATGTTACACCAGGCTACCTGTACAGATATGTTACACCAGGCTACCTGTACAGATATGTTACACCAGGCTACCTGTACAGATATGTTACACCAGGCTACCTGTACAGATATGTTACACCAGGCTACCTGTACAGATATGTTACACCAGGCTACCTGTACAGATATGTTACACCAGGCAACCTATACAGATATGTTACACCAGGCTACCTATACAGATATGTTACACCAGGCTACCTGTACAGATATGTTACACCAGGCTACCTGTACAGATATGTTACACCAGGCTACCTGTACAGATATGTTACACCAGGCTACCTGTACAGATATGTTACACCAGGCTACCTGTACAGATATGTTACACCAGGCTACCTGTACAGATATGATACGCCAGGCTACCTGTACAGATATGTTACACCAGGCTACATGTACAGATATGTTACACCAGGCTACCTGTACAGATATGTTACACCAGGCTACCTGTACAGATATGTTACACCAGGCTACCTGTACAGATATGTTACACCAGGCTACCTATACAGATATGTTACACCAGGCTACCTGTACAGATATGTTACACCAGGCTACCTGTACAGATATGTTACACCAGGCTACCTGTACAGATATGTTACGCCAGGCTACCTGTACAGATATGTTACACCAGGCTACCTTTACAGATATGTTACACCAGGCTACCTGTACAGATATGTTATATCAGGCTACCTATACAAAGATTTTACACCAGGCTACCTGCATAGAGAAGAGACAAATCTCTTCATTTATATAGGAGACACCAGGCTACCTGTAAAGAGAGAGACAAATCTCTTCATTTAGATAGGAGACACCAGGCTACCTGTAAAGAGAGAGACACATCTCTTCCTTTAGATAGGAGACACCAGGCTACCTGCATAAAGAAGAGATGCATCTCTTCATTTATATAGGAGACACCAGGCTACCTGTAAAGAGAGAGACAACTCTCCAAATGTCTTAATTTACACCAGCCAGGATAGAGCTTCTCTTTCACACCAGTATCTGCTCACTGTGGCTTCCTTCAAAGGCCTTTTTAATTGTTATTTTCTGCTCTTCCAATGCATAGAATTGCCTTTTCAATCTTGCTTCAAATAACATGTGTATCTTTCTAATTCCCCTAAGTAGCATGGGCTCTTGGAGGGAGACTTGTCTGCAAAACTATGTTTAAAGCTGTTACTTAAGCAATGTTTTATAATGATTGCTTACAGTATCTGAGACCTTACTTTCAGATAATAAAATCTGTAGAGAATGAGGAGGAAATAATAGAAAATGTATGTCTTAAAGATGTTTTCCTCTCAGGATACAGTATCAGACAATAGTTTGCCATGTGTGGCGGAACGCCAAAGATTTTTATATGTTGATGTACTGTAATGAAGACATAACAGAGATGGGAAAATATTGAAGTAAGTAGCAATATTGCAATTCATCTCCACAGCTAGTCATCTGAGTATCGCACGCACGCACTCACACACACACACACACACACACACACACACACACACACACACACACACACACACACACACACATACATACACAGCATGCAGCTGTCCATTCAGCCGACACTCAGACGTCCCACTGCAGAGCAATCAAAATGGATTGAACCAACTCCCCCCCCCACCCCCCAATCAGATATGCCTGCGATTGGTGTTTGTGATGATCAATCCATAGTAAAATAACAGAGCATAAATCTGATACTGTTGTTCCAACATTTTTAATAACATAGATTTGAATATTGCCATGTGCGTTGGAGTGATTCATTGGTGAAAAAGTGCTATCAGGCTTGTATACTGTACATGTCCAGAGTCCTGGTGGCGCGCCAATAATGCCATTAACTGCATTGTTCAAACTCATTATGAGATGAGGAACACAATAATAATCACGGGACTACAAACGCATCATTTCTCCCACTGAGCTAATCACTTCTACTGTTATTAGTCTCTCTCTTTCTCCCCTTCTCTCTCTCCATCTCTCTCTCTCCCTCTCCTTCTCTCTTCCCTCCTTCCTTCCTTCCCTCCCTCCCTCCCTCTCTCTCTCTCTCCCCTTCCCTCTCTCTCCCCCTCTCTCTCTCGTAAATTGCAGGGTGTCTGCTGTATAAATCCCATGGTGTTGAATTAGTATTGTAATTTCTGGGTATCCCTGCATACCTTGCCAGGGCGGACCTTGGAGTTATTAATCTGAGGAGACAGGTGCCATGGAAACAATATGCTGAGCGGACGCTCGCTTGGCCAGGCGGTGGGTACTGGAATGACCCTGCCCGTGCCAAAGTCCTCAGTGCATTCAATTAGAATTACAAGGCGTGCATTCAATTAGAATTACAAGGTATGGACGCGGGCCCAGCCTCAGTGAATATAAACCAGCTATAGATCACAGATCGGCTCGCTGCTGTTCATGTTGAGAGGAAATGGTTTTAGATGAGGAGCTGATCACTGTGGCCATAGGGAAGTAGAAAGTAATTCATGTACAGTACCAGTCAAAAGTTTGGACACCTACTCATTCAAGGGTTGTCTTTATTTTGACTATTTTCTACATTGTAGAATAATAGTGAAGACATCAAAATTATGAAATAACACATATGGAATCATGTAGTAACCAAAAAATATGAAACAAATCAAAATATTTATGCCAAGAGTGTGCAAAGCTGTCATCAAGGCAAAGGGTGGCTACTTTGAAGAATCTCAAATATAATTTTTGGTTACTACATGATTCCATATGTGTTATTTCATAATTTTGATGTCTTCACTATTATTCTACAATGTAGAAAATAGTAAAAATAAAGAAAAACCCTTGAATGAGTAGGTGTCCAAACTTTTGACTGGTACTGTATATTTCAGAATATACCTTTATAGCACATTACTGACAGACACACACACACACACACACACACACACACACACACACACACACACACACACACACACACACACACACACACACACACACACACACACACTCAAATACACACGCCTAAATGTGGCCCACAAGATAAGCTACGCTCACAATTGCAGCAAGCTTTAAACATGAAACAGCAGTAGCCAAGCATTAACAGTGAATCGTTGTGCTTCTGCTGCCTTCGTTGACTGCACTGAGTGTTATTTGAGCTCTGTTGTTTTCTGGACGGCCATAATGTGTGATATGGAGTGGATACTTCAGTCGTTTACCTCCTCTCTGATAGCACAGCTGTTAGAATGCACATATGGCCCACTGACGAACATGACAGATGAAACACTTTGTCTGTTTGCTTTTGTTTAAGCGACGGCTCCTCTCCTAATACCAGCCTTTTAAGTGATCAAAAAGACCCAGCGATATTTGATGTTGACTGCGGAGAGAGGGAGAGAGAGGGAAAGAGAGATAGAAAGAGGGAGAGAGAGAGAGGGGGAGAGAGACCATGTCACCCATTGATATACAACTCCAGTCTTCTGTCACACAAGCGCAATGTCTGTTGGGAAATAATGTGACAGCTTGCGCGCCACACAGCTCTGTGACATGATAGAGGGAAGAAGGAAAGGAGGGGGAGGAAGAAGGGAGAGAGTGATGGGTGAGGGAGCGAAGAGACAAAAGAGAGAGAGGAATAAAGTATCAAGGGAAAAATGAAAGACAGAGAAAGAGAGAGGAAATAGAGAAAGAGAGAGAGAGAAAGTGACAGAGAGAGAGAGAGAGAGAGAGGGAGAGGAGCAGGGAGAAAAGACTGAATCAATTCAGTTGGCCTGTCCCTCCAGTCTCCAACATGTCATCGCCTGTCAGGATGGATTTAGAATTCAGGCTTTAGAGAGAGACCTTTCATCGATGGCCTGCATGAACACATTCACTAAGGTCTCAATGACAAACATCAGCCACGCGGTCAGCAGACGGTTCAACCCCATTGTGACCAAATCACTGGGAATTACTGTGTCACAGACCCCTGCCTAGATTGACTTGCATGTGATCTGTGTAATAGTGTTTGGTGAGGGCTTGCATGAGTGATTCAAGTACATTCGGTTTGTCAAATGTTCTATTACGTTTGAACAGATTTTGTTCCACCATTAATCATTTTGAAAATACATCACTAGTAAGTCTAACTTTTCAACTAAATTTGAAGAGTATTGATTTGAAAGACATGTCACAATATAGAACTATAATTGTAGTACTTGAAATCAGTGCTGAATTTCACCCAGGTCTGACACTTACAGTACACACAGCATGCCTTCACATCCTCCACTAGAGATCCGGGCTGAGCTGGGACTACCAGGGGAGTGTGGCAGGAGTCCAGGCCCAGAGCGGCACACTTTCTTTGGGAAGGGGAGGGTGAGGTGTCAGGCTGCCTGCCTGTAGAGGGGGATGAGTAGAGGAGAACAGAGAGCAGGGTGCGTGAGAGCTGGAGTGCCTATGGACAGGGCCATTAGGAGAGAGGAAGAGAGCCAGAGAGATAGAGAGAGAGAGAGGTATGAGGAAAAGGGGAAAGAGAAAGAAGGAGAGAGAGCAGGAGAAATAGAGAGAGGAGAGAGAGGGATAGTGAAGAGGGAGGGAGAGAGAGAGCGGGTGAATATATCGAGTCATTAGGCATGCGTTTGTGGGAGACTGACTCCCATATGACATTGCAGGGTGGCAGTACACAGCTAGCTTCTGTTCCTCTTCCCAGTAAACAGACAAACAGATTGGTTCGTTTGCATTTCACTCCTCTGGGCGACCCATCATTAGGGTTCTGGGGAACACTTTAGGCCTTTCTCCTAGCTACTCTCTCTTGGCTCTCCTGAGAAAGAATATTGCTCATACTGTATTTATTTAGTTTTCTGTGTTTTGAAGAGAGTTTCCGATTGAGAATCAGATACACTATGTTGCCTCCTGTCTCTGCCATTGACAAGCAGAGAAACAAAATGGGGAAATGATAATAATCATGAGAGAGGCTAGACAGGACCCAGGGCGACTGTGCATGCGTGCGTGTGTGTGCATTCGTGCATACATGTGTCAATGTGTGTGATGCACATGCATTTGTGTGTGTTTATGAGCGTCTGTGTTGAGGGCCAGAGTCATTGTTTACTCTCATAGTGAATTTTCTCCATGACACCTCAGCCAGTATCTCTCCCCATTATGTTTTATAGTGTAGTGTTTACCTTGGGCCGAGGTGTGGAGACTACAACAATAGACAGTGTAGAACAAGAGGCAGAAAGTGCTGCTCTTGGCCCAGTATCAAACACACACGTCTCACTGAGGTAAGATTGGAGAGTCCGACACGTTCCACATTATATTCCTGTTCTTCTCCGTCAGACATTGATGGTCCTGGCTGGCCCTATACTACACATCACCAGACTCTTCTCTTCTCATGGCACCGCTGGCTGGCCCTATACTACACATCACCAGACTCTTCTCTCCTCATGGCACCGCTGGCTGGCCCTATACTACACATCACCAGACTCTTCTCTTCTCATGGCACCGCTGGCTGGCCCTATACTACACATCACCAGACTCTTCTCTTCTCATGGCACCGCTGGCTGGCCCTATACTACACATCACCAGACTCTTCTCTCCTCATGGCACCGCTGGCTGGCCCTATACTACACATCACCAGACTCTTCTCTTCTCATGGCACCGCTGGCTGGCCCTATACTACACATCACCAGACTCTTCTCTTCTCATGGCACCGCTGGCTGGCCCTATACTACACATCACCAGACTCTTCTCTTCTCATGGCACCGCTGGCTGGCCCTATACTACACATCACCAGACTCTTCTCTCCTCATGGCACCGCTGGCTGGCCCTATACTACACATCACCAGACTCTTCTCTTCTCATGGCACCGCTGGCTGGCCCTATACGACACATCACCAGACTCTTCTCTCCTCATGGCACCGCTGGCTGGCCCTATACTACACATCACCAGACTCTTCTCTCCTCATGGCACCGCTGGCTGGCCCTATACTACACATCACCAGACTCTTCTCTCCTCATGGCACCGCTGGCTGGCCCTATACTACACATCACCAGACTCTTCTCTTCTCATGGCACCGCTGGCTGGCCCTATACTACACATCACCAGACTCTTCTCTTCTCATGGCACCGCTGGCTGGCCCTATACTACACATCACCAGACTCTTCTCTTCTCATGGCACCGCTGGCTGGCCCTATACTACACATCACCAGACTCTTCTCTTCTCATGGCACCGCTGGCTGGCCCTATACGACACATCACCAGACTCTTCTCTTCTCATGGCACCGCTGGCTGGCCCTATACGACACATCACCAGACTCTTCTCTTCTCATGGCACCGCTGGCTGGCCCTATACTACACATCACCAGACTCTTCTCTTCTCATGGCACCGCTGGCTGGCCCTATACTACACATCACCAGACTCTTCTCTCCTCATGGCACCGCTGGCTGGCCCTATACGACACATCACCAGACTCTTCTCTTCTCATGGCACCGCTGGCTGGCCCTATACTACACATCACCAGACTCTTCTCTTCTCATGGCACCGCTGGCTGGCCCTATACTACACATCACCAGACTCTTCTCTTCTCATGGCACCGCTGGCTGGCCCTATACTACACATCACCAGACTCTTCTCTTCTCATGGCACCGCTGGCTGGCCCTATACTACACATCACCAGACTCTTCTCTTCTCATGGCACCGCTGGCTGGCCCTATACGACACATCACCAGACTCTTCTCTTCTCATGGCACCGCTGGCTGGCCCTATACTACACATCACCAGACTCTTCTCTCCTCATGGCACCGCTGGCTGGCCCTATACTACACATCACCAGACTCTTCTCTTCTCATGGCACCGCTGGCTGGCCCTATACTACACATCACCAGACTCTTCTCTCCTCATGGCACCGCTGGCTGGCCCTATACTACACATCACCAGACTCTTCTCTTCTCATGGCACCGCTGGCTGGCCCTATACGACACATCACCAGACTCTTCTCTTCTCATGGCACCGCTGGCTGGCCCTATACTACACATCACCAGACTCTTCTCTTCTCATGGCACCGCTGGCTGGCCCTATACTACACATCACCAGACTCTTCTCTTCTCATGGCACCGCTGGCTGGCCCTATACGACACATCACCAGACTCTTCTCTCCTCATGGCACCGCTGGCTGGCCCTATACTACACATCACCAGACTCTTCTCTCCTCATGGCACCGCTGGCTGGCCCTATACTACACATCACCAGACTCTTCTCTTCTCATGGCACCGCTGGCTGGCCCTATACTACACATCACCAGACTCTTCTCTTCTCATGGCACCGCTGGCTGGCCCTATACTACACATCACCAGACTCTTCTCTTCTCATGGCACCGCTGGCTGGCCCTATACTACACATCACCAGACTCTTCTCTTCTCATGGCACCGCTGGCTGGCCCTATACTACACATCACCAGACTCTTCTCTCCTCATGGCACCGCTGGCTGGCCCTATACGACACATCACCAGACTCTTCTCTTCTCATGGCACCGCTGGCTGGCCCTATACTACACATCACCAGACTCTTCTCTTCTCATGGCACCGCTGGCTGGCCCTATACTACACATCACCAGACTCTTCTCTCCTCATGGCACCGCTGGCTGGCCCTATACGACACATCACCAGACTCTTCTCTTCTCATGGCACCGCTGGCTGGCCCTATACTACACATCACCAGACTCTTCTCTTCTCATGGCACCGCTGGCTGGCCCTATACTACACATCACCAGACTCTTCTCTTCTCATGGCACCGCTGGCTGGCCCTATACTACACATCACCAGACTCTTCTCTTCTCATGGCACCGCTGGCTGGCCCTATACTACACATCACCAGACTCTTCTCTTCTCATGGCACCGCTGGCTGGCCCTATACTACACATCACCAGACTCTTCTCTTCTCATGGCACCGCTGGCTGGCCCTATACTACACATCACCAGACTCTTCTCTTCTCATGGCACCGCTGGCTGGCCCTATACTACACATCACCAGACTCTTCTCTTCTCATGGCACCGCTGGCTGGCCCTATACTACACATCACCAGACTCTTCTCTTCTCATGGCACCGCTGGCTGGCCCTATACTACACATCACCAGACTCTTCTCTTCTCATGGCACCGCTGGCTGGCCCTATACGACACATCACCAGACTCTTCTCTTCTCATGGCACCGCTGGCTGGCCCTATACTACACATCACCAGACTCTTCTCTTCTCATGGCACCGCTGGCTGGCCCTATACTACACATCACCAGACTCTTCTCTTCTCATGGCACCGCTGGCTGGCCCTATACTACACATCACCAGACTCTTCTCTTCTCATGGCACCGCTGGCTGGCCCTATACTACACATCACCAGACTCTTCTCTTCTCATGGCACCGCTGGCTGGCCCTATACTACACATCACCAGACTCTTCTCTCCTCATGGCACCGCTGGCTGGCCCTATACTACACATCACCAGACTCTTCTCTCCTCATGGCACCGCTGGCTGGCCCTATACTACACATCACCAGACTCTTCTCTTCTCATGGCACCGCTGGCTGGCCCTATACTACACATCACCAGACTCTTCTCTTCTCATGGCACCGCTGGCTGGCCCTATACTACACATCACCAGACTCTTCTCTTCTCATGGCACCGCTGGCTGGCCCTATACTACACATCACCAGACTCTTCTCTTCTCATGGCACCGCTGGCTGGCCCTATACTACACATCACCAGACTCTTCTCTTCTCATGGCACCGCTGGCTGGCCCTATACTACACATCACCAGACTCTTCTCTCCTCATGGCACCGCTGGCTGGCCCTATACTACACATCACCAGACTCTTCTCTTCTCCTGGCACCGCTGGCTGGCCCTATACTACACATCACCAGACTCTTCTCTCCTCATGGCACCGCTGGCTGGCCCTATACTACACATCACCAGACTCTTCTCTTCTCATGGCACCGCTGGCTGGCCCTATACTACACATCACCAGACTCTTCTCTCCTCATGGCACCGCTGGCTGGCCCTATACTACACATCACCAGACTCTTCTCTTCTCATGGCACCGCTGGCTGGCCCTATACTACACATCACCAGACTCTTCTCTTCTCATGGCACCGCTGGCTGGCCCTATACTACACATCACCAGACTCTTCTCTTCTCATGGCACCGCTGGCTGGCTTGATTCGTTTATTTTATGAGGTGGGATTTTTTTAGTGTGAAAGAAAATATGAAATGTGAAATAGTGAAAGGGGAGGTTATAAGCTGACATATGGAATTGTTTTAAGATGGTCATGCCATGGATCACTTAGTTATTTGATTTAGAATTTTAGGACCCCTTTAGGTATCAAAAAATAATATGGCATTTCTGTGTTTTTATTTTTATAAATTTGCAAACATTTCTAAATACCTGATTTCACTTTATCGTTATGGGGTACTGTGTGTAGATTGATGAGGCTAAACATGTATTTCATCCATTTGAGAATAAGGCTGAAATGTAACAAAATGAGGAAAAAGTGAAGAGGTCTGAATACTTTCCCGAATACACTGTACTGAACAAAAATATAAACGCAACAATTTTAACAATTTTACATATAAGGAAATCAGTCAATTGAAAGCAGTTCATTAGGTCCTAATCTATGGATTTCACATGACTGGACAGGGGCACAGCCATGGGTGGCCCAGCCAATCAAAAGGCGTTTTTCCCCAGAAAAGGGCTTTATTACAGATCCTCCTCAGTTCCATCAGCAGTCCGGGTGGCTGGTCTCTGATGATCCCGCATGTGAAGAAGCAGGGTGTGGAGGTCCTGGGCTGGCGTGGTTACACGTTGTCTGTGGTTGTGAGGCTGGTTGGACGTACTCGCAAATTCTCTAAAATGATGTCGGAGGCAACTTATGGTAGAGAAATGGACATTCAATTATTTGGCAACAGCTCAGGTGGACATTCCTGCAGTCAGCATGCCAATTGCACGCTCCCTCAAAACTTGAGACATCTGTGGCATGGTGTTGTGTGACAAAACTGTAGATTTTAGACTGGCCTTTTATTGTCCTCAGCCCAAGGTACACCTTTGTAATGATTATGCTGTTTAATCAGCTTCTTGATATGCCACACCTGTCGGGTGGATGAATTATGGGTTTTGTGGACAAATAAGAGAAATACGCTTTTTGTGCATATGGCAAATTTCAGGGATCTTTTATTTCTGCTCATGAAACATAGGACCAACACTTTACATGTTGCGTTTATATTTTTGTTCAGTATATATATATATATATATATATATAAACAATTTTTTACACATATTTAACCCCATTTTTTGGGTAGGCACAAAACTACCTCCATACTTCCATTCATTTTTTAAACCGGTACCGGTTACCTCCAGACAAGTCCCTTTTCACAGTGGGGTCACATTAGTTTGTAGCCCAAATGGTTCAGACGCTACAAATAGAAGTTGGCATATCGACGGTTCCGTCTTTAGACGAGTCCCGTGGGGCTTGTGGGGATCGTAGAGCATAACGGTGACCATGTCACAGGCGTCAAAGTGAGTAGACCAAGGTGCAGCGTGGAATATGTTCATCTTGAGTTTAATGAAAGAAAAGAATGAACACTACAAATTAAACAAAAATTGACAGCAGACAGTTCCGTCAGGTGCTTACAACTAAACGGAAAATAACTACCCACAAAAAACAAAGGAAAAACAGGCTGCCTAAGTATGGCTTCCAATCAGAGACAACGATAGACACCTGCCTCTGATTGGAAACCATACCCGGCCAAAACATAGAACACAAAACATAGAATGCCCATCCACCTATCACACCCTGGCCTAGCTAAACAGAGAAAACACAGCTCTCCTACGTCAGAGCGTGACAGACCACCATCGTGTTTCTAAGAGTCTCATCTTTCCATGGAGTATTAGTTATTAGTTAATAGGCTACAGCCGTTTTTGTGAGAAGACGGATTTTCAGGATGTGTCATGGTCTGACAAATATCGCTGTAGCTCGGCCAACTTCCACTGCAGATGCAGAAGACAGCCATAGGTGGATGCGGTGGATTGAGATGCAGCCCATGCACAACACAAAATGTATCTCAAGCTTAAACTTGATGGGGTCTTTTTTATTATGTTACTTAAATTGACGCACCGGTGCGTCAATAGACTCTAGGAGGTTTTACACACTTCCAGATAACGTCTAGATGAAGTTGTTTTTAGTAGAATTTTGAGCTCCATCTAGAAGTACAGTTCTTGAAAAGATGATTATCGCTGGGCCTTGACACATTTGAGAGCTATTTAGGGATGAAATAATGATGGAGGAAGTGCTAAGAGGCAAAACTGCCAGTTGGGTGGAACACATTTTCCTCTGTTCTCCAGAAAGGAGAGAACCAAAGTCTGTGTCCTAAAAGGCACTCTAGTCCCTATATAGTGCATTACAAAGGTAGTGCACTATATTGGAAATAGGGTGCCATTTTGGACGCATACATAGTGATTCTGTCACCACTAAGGAGAGGAAAAAACCCACCATGGGGATTAATCAGTTCAGAACCTTATCATGACCTGACTAACACTAACTTTAGCACCTACTATAATTCTCTCTGTTTTCTATCCCTCTGTCACCTGTACTCCCTCTTTTCAAGTGTCTATTCAGTTTGCTTGCTCTCTCGTTCATGTCATCTCTCCTCTCTTTCTTTTCATGTAATCTCTTTCTATCTCTCTCTCTCTTTCATGTCATTTATCTTACTCTCGCTCTCTCTATCTTTCTCTCTTTCTCTCTCTCCCTCTCAGTTTATTCTATGTCTGTGTGGCTGGCTGTTGCAGGGTGAGTGATGGTGTCCATCAGTGTAGTGTGTGTGTTGTAAAACAGTCAGCCGCTGACAGATTGACTGAGACGTCCAGCCCCTCAATCACCAGGCTCACAGAGAGGGAGAGAGAAAGAGAGATAGGGAGAGAGGAAGGGAGAGAGAAAAAAAGAATGAGAGATACGCAGAGAGGAAGGGAGAGAGAAAGAGAGATAGGCAGAGAGGGAGTGAGAGAGAAAGACAGAATGAGAGATAGGCAGAGAGGAAGGGAGGGAGAAAGAGAGAATGAGACATAGGCAGAGAGGAAGGGAGGGAGGAAGAGAGAATGAGAGATAGGCAGAGAGGAAGGGAGGGAGAAGAGAGAATGAGAGATAGGCAGAGAGGAAGGGAGGGAAGAAAGAGAGAATGAGAGATAGGCAGAGAGGAAGGGAGGGAGAAAGAGAGAATGAGAGATAGGCAGAGAGGAAGGGAGGGAGAAAGAGAGAATGAGAGATAGGCAGAGAGGAAGGGAGGGAGAAAGAGAGAATGAGAGATAGGCAGAGAGGAAGGGAGGGAGGAAGAGAGAATGAGAGATAGGCAGAGAGGAAGGGAGGGAGAAAGAGAGAATGAGAGATAGGCAGAGAGGAAGGGAGGGAGGAAGAGAGAATGAGAGATAGGCAGAGAGGAAGGGAGGGAGGAAGAGAGAATGAGAGATAGGCAGAGAGGAAGGGAGGGAGGAAGAGAGAATGAGAGATAGGCAGAGAGGAAGGGAGGGAGAAAGAGAGAATGAGAGATAGGCAGAGAGGAAGGGAGGGAGGAAGAGAGAATGAGAGATAGGCAGAGAGGAAGAGAGGGAGAAAGAGAGAATGAGAGATAGGCAGAGAGGAAGGGAGGGAGGAAGAGAGAATGAGAGATAGGCAGAGAGGAAGGGAGGGAGGAAGAGAGAATGAGAGATAGGCAGAGAGGAAGGGAGGGAGGAAGAGAGAATGAGAGATAGGCAGAGAGGAAGAGAGAGAGGAAGAGAGAATGAGAGATAGGCAGAGAGGAAGGGAGGGAGGAAGAGAGAATGAGAGATAGGCAGAGAGGAAGGGAGGGAGGAAGAGAGAATGAGAGATAGGCAGAGAGGAAGGGAGGGAGGAAGAGAGAATGAGAGATAGGCAGAGAGGAAGAGAGGGAGAATGTGATGGAGAAAACAAAGAAAACAGGTGAACATGGTCAACATTTTAATGAATTTAATTGCCCAAATAAAACGGACCTTTAAGCTCCAGCCACAATAAAACGAGTACATAAAAAAAGAAAGAATGGAGAAAAAAAAGATTGATAGGGAAAGAAAGTGTTGTTCTGTGTCATTTCGACAGCTGTTGATTCAAAGAGAAAAACTTTATTGGGTCCAGATGGTCCCAGTCAGTGGCAGAATGAGAGAGCTGACTCCATTGGCTCCAGCCATGTGTTTCTCCTCCTGATCGAAATTAAAATGGTAGTTCGTTTGTCACCGCTCACTACACAGCTTAAAATGTAGCCCTGAAACGTTACTTAGCGATAATGCACCATTCTTACTCAAAAGCCTGTTTTTTTTACTTTTACAGTTGGAAGACAGAAGGAGTATTTCCTTTTAGATGAGATTTAAACTAAAGACATGCAGAGTTTGCCCAACTTGAAGCAATACTATTATTCTAGTTTCTGAGGCAATATAAGTATTGTTAACCATCATTATCCCTTCAAAACCAAAAAACATGGCACCTTGACCTTTTCACTGGTAATGATATCTCTGTAGTCATTGAGTCAGTGAGTTGGTCTATCTATGCACCCTATTAGAGGTAACATGCAGGAGTAGTGTGACTGTAGTCAGCCTGTATCATGGTGTGATGAATGTATTTATTGAAGCCTTCTGATGCCTATTGATCCTCACAGCCCCTCTTCTTAAAGACACAGTCAGAGATCAGCTCAGGACTGAAGCAGTGTGTGCTAACTAAAGCTCTGCTACCACATAACACACACACGGACACACACACAGACAGAGGCACACACACACCGCAAACTAGGTGATGAACACACTCACTCATCGGTTGAGGCGTGGAAAGGTTAACTGTCACAAGTCAGAGACGACACACACACACATACACCCACAAACGCACACACACCCAAGCACACACACACACACACACAATTTAGAAAGGCAGTAGCTTACGGGAAATGAAAGATCAGACTGGAGGGTTGAGAATATGAACAGTCACAAATTTAAATGATCACAGGAATGAGAACTTGACTCATGGTGACAAAGAGATCACACAGAACTGGCCATGATCACAGTTAAACACACACACATGCACACACACACACACCCACTCACTCACACGGAGGGCATGTTAAACAGAGACGTGTCCGTGACCTGTGCTTGTCTCACTCGGTGGTACCTTGGAGATACCACGGCAACCTCCAGCTCCTAGTAGCGCCACGGTAACTGTGACCTTGACGACCGTGGCATCGCGTAGCGCTATGCAGCCAAGCGTGTTAAGACATATTATTAATGTTTCATTACAACTGCCCTAACCCAGGCCTCCACTCCGCTCCCAAGGAGTTACACATATCCTTTATTTTCCTCTTAATCTCTCTCTCGTGCTCCCGCACTCGTTCTGCTGTTCTCTTTTTCTCTCTCTCGTAGAGAAGCAGAGTGATGGATCACTCATCCAAAACGAATGATCACATTTCTGTGAGCTCTCAATCTTACTTTCTCTTTTCCTCCTCTCTCCACCTCTCTCTTTTCTGAGCTTTTCTATTTACCCTGTCTCTCTCACTTTCTCTCTCCCCTTTCAAGTAATATTTGACTTTTGCTTAATTCTCAGAGGAGAGGCAAGGGAATAGTATAATAATTTAGGGATGTTAAATGGTAAATTGTTGCATAAAAAATTTGATTAGTGTATTGTTTTTTCACAAATTAAATGAAGAAAAAAAATGTCAGCAGGAATTTCATCAGAAAACAGCACTGATCCAGATATCAGAGAATGTATTATTATCAGTTTGCATAACAGTCACTCAGAATTCATGTGCTACTTTTTAAGAGCAAGGTTTCTTTTCCCACTCTGACCACAACATGCTTGGAGAATCCTCAGTAAAAGAGAAATCACTGGCCCAGATTTGACTAGCCTGTATGGGGAAATGAGGCACTGTGTGGAATGGGGTAATTGTTTGCATATGGGTCATTGACTGTGAGACTGGTTTAGATTTTCAAGAGGGCCAATGAGCAATAAGCCAATATAATTGACTTATTTCACAACGATACTCATTCTGTGTACTGGCCATGCTAACAACCTATGAGCAATCTCCAAATTATATATTTCAACAGTTTTATTATGACACGCACAATTTCATTTTAACAAAGTGCCTTTTGAGAAGGTTCCACGGTTCATGTGTTGTGGAGTTTTAGAGCTGGACGGCTTCTTGACATATTTTAGTTCCCAAATTGAAATTATAAATATTTCCACTCGGTTCAATTCAGGTGCCGGGTCACAACCATACTGTAGTATCAGGACATCAACAATAGTATTGTAAGAATGGAAATTAAGATGTAATTTCACAGATATTTTGTCCCATAAACTCCTCATCCTCTAGTCTACAGCCTAGTCTGCAGCCTAGTCTCCTCTAGTCTACAGCCTAGTCTGCAGCCTAGTCTACAGCCTAGTCTCCTCTAGTCTACAGCCTAGTCTGCAGCCTAGTCTCCTCTAGTCTACAGCCTAATCTGCAGCCTAGTCTCCTCTAGTCTACAGCCTAGTCTGCAGCCTAGTCTCCTCTAGTCTACAGCCTAGTCTGCAGCCTAGTCTCCTCTAGTCTACAGCCTAGTCTGCAGCCTAGTCTCCTCTAGTCTACAGCCTAATCTGCAGCCTAGTCTCCTCTAGTCTACAGCCTAGTCTGCAGCCTAGTCTCCTCTAGTCTACAGCCTAGTCTGCAGCCTAGTCTCCTCTAGTCTACAGCCTAGTCTGCAGCCTAGTCTCCTCTAGTCTACAGCCTAGTCTGCAGCCTAGTCTCCTCTAGTCTACAGCCTAGTCTGCAGCCTAGTCTCCTCTAGTCTACAGCCTGGTCCTGACGTTTGATTGAATTTAATGTTTTCTTTTTGTTAGATCTTTCACTAGGTGAAATCTTTCAGATATGAAGTGCACTTAAGGTCATCTCCTTCTTAATTTAGAGATGTTTTTTGTATTTTGGATAATCAATATTAGTATTTTCAAAAAGTAGTATGATTGGATTATTATACTACCGTCATCAAAATGTCATGAATTGTAACCACTTTTAAATGGGATTACATCCATAATTTCAAAATCTTACTACATTGAATCACAAATCATTTAAAAGCCCATTTCATAGAGAATGTTACAAACTGGACTGTATGTAAATGACTTTAAAGAGATGGTGATTGGGACTAAGTACAGGTAAATCGTTCGCGTTCAGTGTCTAAATTCAGTGTCCTTGTCTTTAACTGCCATTTCCCAAAAGTCAGACTCTTCCCAAACGCCAACAATTTTTTCTCAGCCTCAGAAGCATCTGCATTCACCAAATGTTGTGTGGTCATACTTAGGCGTATTCCCCAGACGTATACTGTAACATAGGTCATTGTTGATATGTTGTAAATGTTTTATTCTATATTTACATTTTCTTCTGAAAAATGAATTATCCACAAACAGTCCGGTCCTGCAATGTCTTAACAAAACGAAACAAAAATATTTAGTCTGACTTCATCCAGTGTCCAGAATAAAGGTATTTGCGTGAGGTGAAATATGTGCATATTTAATTAGATGTTGCCTAATTCGCATATTTTAATACAACATTTCATGTTTTTATATACAAAAATGTATATTTGTGTCTGGTTAAAATTGACCCTATTAGGGTGTGGTGCCTGGCCTTAAACCTATGAATAAGAAAACATGGTTCGGCCATTAGTTCATTTTATGCACTTTTGCAACTCATACTGTTCATCTGATGTAGAAACCACAGCGGTTGAAACAAAATGCATGAAATATGCACATAAGGTAGCATTTCTTGCATTCATTCTGATAGTAATCTTTTCTGAGTTTAGCAGAATTCCTGCAATTAAAATGTTCAAAATTGAACTTCTTTTAGACTCACTGGGCAGTAAAATGTTATTACGGTTGGAGAAGTAATCTATACTAGACGTGTACACATCAATATGAGCACATATCCATTCGTTGATTTGAGCGTATTTCTGTGTGTGTGTGTGTGTCTGTGTGTGTGTGTGTGTGTGTGTGTGTGTGTGTGTGTGTGTGTGTGTGTGTGTGTGTGTGTGTGTGTGTGTGTGTGCGTGCGTGTGTGTGTGTGTGCATGCGTGCGTGCGCACGTGCGTACTGTGTGCGTTCTTGTGAATCTGTGTGTTTATGCGTGTGTGTGTCTACATCGGTGTGTATGTTTCCGAACAGACACTGGTGAACAACTGCAGATTGTGAAACACCAAGTGGGCGTGCTACACTCTATGATCTATGGTACGGAGCTCATTGTTACTGTGTTCTAAAAATACAGGATCTGATTGGGTAATGTGTGTCTCTGCTCTCTGTGGTCTCACTAACAGTACATTTAGTCTGGCCGACAGAACCACACTTCTCCAGAGTGTTCTACTTTCAAAATATCCCTGAATTAGGGAAGATAAGTCCCGTGTAGTTCCCCCTCCCTCACCAAACATATTAGCTGAACATTTCCACACACCGAATACCGGCTGCTCTGCAAAGGCCGTGAAGAGTTTTTTGTGGGTTTGTCATTGTAGTAACGTAAGATACTGTAATCAAATGCATGCAAGATTATTGCTTGAAACATTAACGTTAAGGTCATTTGTCACGTCCTGGCCAGTATAAGGTTAATTGTTTTGTAGTTTGGTCAGGACGTGGCAGAGGGTATTTGTTTTATGTGGTTCAGGGTGGTGTGTTTTGTTAAAAGGGTGTTTGTTTTAGTAATTCCGGGTGTTGGTTTATGTTTAGGTATTTCTATGTGGAGTCTAGTGAGTGTATGTCTATGTTTGGTTAATTGGGGTTGGGACTCTCAGTTGAAGGCAGGTGTTGTCTATCTGCCTTTGATTGAGAGTCCCATATAGTAGGGTGTGTTTGTGTTTGGTATTTGTTGGGTGATTGTTCTGTGTTGAGCTTTATGCTTTGCCAGACTGTTTTTGTTGATCGTTCGTTTCTTTGTTATTTTTGTATGTTCATTTTTGAGAGTAATTAAAAATCAAGATGAGCATACACGTACCTGCTGCGTTTTGGTCCTCCTTCACCGACGCCAACCGTGACAGAATCACCCACCACTCAAGGACCAAGCAGCAGAGGAAGGAGCAGACGGTTTTCGAGTTGGACTGGCGGGAGAAGTGGACTTGGGAGGAAGTTCTGGACGGGGCCGGACCTTGGCACCAGGCTGGGGAGTATCGCCGCCCGCAGTGGGAAATTGAGGCAGCCAAGGCAGAGAGGCGATGGTACGAGGCCAGAGACGCGCTGAGGGAGAAGCACGAGAGGCACCCCCAAGACATTTTTTTGGGGGGGCACATGGGTAGTTTGGCTAGGCGAAGGAAGAGCCGGAAGCCAGCTACCCGTGGTTATATGGAGGAGCGTATTGGGTGGAGAGCGCTATGTTTCGCTGAGAAGCGCACTATCTCACCCATACGCACGCACAGTCCGGTGCGAGTTATTCCAGCCCCTCGCAGGTGCCGTGCTAGAGCGGGCATCCAGCCTGGTAGGAGGATGCCTGCGCAGCGCATCTGGTTGCCGCTACGCCTCCGAGGACCAGGCTACCCAACTCCCGCTCTACGCACGGCTACCATCAGGCCCCTGCACAGCCCAGTCTGCCCTGTGTGAGCACCCCGCTCGTACAGGGCTACTAGTTCCATCCAGCCAAGGCGGGTTGTGCAGGAGGTAAGATCTAGACCGGCTGTGCGCCTCCATAGCCCGGGGTTTCCAGCTCCTGTCTCTCGTGCGGACCCGGAAGTGCGTCAACCCAGTCCGACTCGTCCTGTTCCCGCTCCCCGCACTAGCATTCAAGTGCGTAAACCCAGCACCGCCAGTCAACAGTCGTCAGAGCTGCCCGCCAGTCAACAGTCGTCGGAGCTGCCTGCCAGTCAACAGTCATCGGAGCTGCCTGCCAGTCAACAGTCGTCGGAGCTGCCCGCCAGTCAACAGTCGTCGGAGCTGCCCGCCAGTCAACAGTCGTCGGAGCTGCCCGCCAGTCAACAGTCGTCGGAGCTGCCCGCCAGTCAACAGTCGTCGGAGCTGCCCGCCAGTCAACAGTCGTCGGAGCTGCCCGCCAGTCAACAGTCGTCGGAGCTGCCCGCCAGTCAACAGTCGTCGGAGCTGCCCGCCAGTCAACAGTCGTCAGAGCTGCCCGCCAGTCAACAGTCGCCGGAGTGGCCAGACTGCGCTGAACTGCCGGAGTGGCCAGACTGCGCTGAACTGCCGGAGTGGCCAGACTGCGCTGAACTGCCGGAGTGGCCAGACTGCGCTGAACTGCCGGAGTGGTCAGACTGCGCTGAACTGCCGGAGTGGCCAGACTGCGCTGAACTGCCGGAGTGGCCAGACTGCCCTGAACTGCCGGAGTGGCCAGACTACCCTGAACTGTCGGAGTGGCCAGACTGCCCTGAACTGCCGGAGTGGCCAGACTGCCCTGAACTGCCGGAGTGGCCAGACTGCCCTGAACTGCCGGAGTGGCCAGACTGCCCTGAACTGCCGGAGTGGCCAGACTGCCCTGAACTGCCGGAGTGGCCAGACTGCCCTGAACTGCCAGACTGCCCAGACTGTCCCGAGCTGCCAGACTGCCCAGACTGTCCCGAGCTGCCAGACTGCCCAGACTGTCCCAAGCTGCCAGACTGCCCAGACTGTCCCGAGCTGCCAGACTGCCCAGACTGTCCCGAGCTGCCAGACTACCCAGACAGCCTGGAACGGCCTGAGCCGGAGCCACCTCCAGAAATAGGTGGGTTGGGGAGGGGGGGTGTAGCACAGTGCCGTCGTTGACGGCAGCCACCCTCCCTTCCCTCCCTTTAGAAAAGGGGAATTTTTCTTTTGGTGTTGCTTGGGGTTATTTTTTGTTAAGGTGCTTCCGGGGTAGCACCTTTAAGGGGGGGGGGTACTGTCACGTCCTGGCCAGTATAAGGTTAATTGTTTTGTAGTTTGGTCAGGACGTGGCAGATGGTATTTGTTTTATGTGGTTCAGGGTGGTGTGTTTTGTTAAAAGGGTGTTTGTTTTAGTAATTCCGGGTGTTGGTTTATGTTTAGGTATTTCTATGTGGAGTCTAGTGAGTGTATGTCTATGTTTGGTTAATTGGGGTTGGGACTCTCAGTTGAAGGCAGGTGTTGTCTATCTGCCTTTGATTGAGAGTCCCATATAGTAGGGTGTGTTTGTGTTTGGTATTTGTTGGGTGATTGTTCTGTGTTGAGCTTTATGCTTTGCCAGACTGTTTTTGTTGATCGTTCGTTTCTTTGTTATTTTTGTATGTTCATTTTTGAGAGTAATTAAAAATCAAGATGAGCATACACGTACCTGCTGCGTTTTGGTCCTCCTTCACCGACGCCAACCGTGACATCATTATTGCAGTGCAGATAGATTTTATAAACTGTCAGACCTGCATAATGTGTTACAGGAGCTAATTGCATGTAGATGTAAATGCATGTGTGTGTGGTTGTGCTTTCTTCTCCATGTGTGTTTGATTAGGTCTGAGTCTTGTGTTGAGAGATGAGCGGACTGGCGATGAGATGGATGACTAACAGCCACACACAGGCCCACCTCGCTCTCCTCTACCTCACATTGTACAAACACATGAGTCACACAGGACAGCGACTCAGGGCCTGGTTCACTGCTCGCTGAGCCCAGATCAGTGGAGGGACAGTCCTCTACAGTCTACCACAGCAGGGGCAGAGGGAACCCTGATTGGGACGTGGATGTGCTTTTTATGTCTCCAGAAAGGGTTTCAGCACTAGCTTTTGTTCTTTCTCCTAATAATCTCAATTTGACTTAATTGTACCTATCCCTTCTGAGCTTGATATTTTAAAATGGAAAGTTGAGAAGTATCATAACCTTTCAGATGAACAGAGCTGTGTGTCAAACCCCTGCCATTTTGGCTTTGGCTGTGTGCAGTTTCCTTGGTTGTAATGAGCTGTGATATTTAGCTGAGGCAACTCTTATCTCTGGCTGGTTGTAGGTGTTCCTACATAGGCCTCTGGGTCACTCCCTCCCCAACACCTACACCAAGCACTGTGAACACAGCCACTGAACAGAGGCAAGGGAGCGTTACGGCAAAATAAGACTCAGATAAGCAGAAGGTCATCTGGAATTTTCCACAAGTCGAATCCTCTGTTCCGTTAACCTTGTAGGGTGGAAAAGAGCACAGTGTTCTCATCGCAGCCGTATGCCGGCCGCACCCGTCTATTTCTCTTTTGTTTTCTCATCTTCAATTGTGTTTTTCTGCCTCCGGACATCACATCCCACCAGCACGTTTCATTCATCTTTGGATCAGGGACAGGAACAATGCCAAAACAGGAGAAATCATTTTATTGTACACTTCTGCAATTTAATTCATTAACAGTTTTTGTGTAGAATGCATTACGTTTCTGTATTCAAGTAAAAACAAATATGAAGAAAAAAGGCAATTCAACTTAAAGACGTATGTAGTTGGGCTAAAACACCAGAATTGTGTGTGTGTGTTTGTGTGTGTGTGTGTGTGTGTGTGCGTGTGCGTGCGTGCATGCGTGCGTGTGTTTGTAGAGACAGAAAGAAAGAGAGAGAAAGAAGACAGAGAAACAGATGCTCTGTACTTGGTGGCTATCTGCAGTTAAACCACAGGCATTTGCATCGCAGGAAGTGTGACATCCGTGTGCATATGAGAGGGACAGTCCCAAGACAAAGACAGTCAACAACCCACTTCGATTTTTTAAACACACAAACACATACACACGTACGTAACAATGGTGTTTGCATGATATAACACCACCTCCATGTGGTATCTGGTGCGTTTATAGTGATACAAGGTGGTGAGAAGTAAAAATGGCTTACTGTGCCTAGGGATGTTACAGTGACCGTATTACCGCCACACCGGCGGTAACAAGTCATGAATTGCAGTCAAATTCCACATTACCGTTTAGTCACAGTAATTAGGCTTCTCCAAGCTCTGATGCTGCTGCTGGTCATTAGTAGCCTACCAAACTTACTAACTGCCTCGTACTCAGCACTCTATTGTCCCTCTAATCACTCTGACATCAATGCAAATGGATTCAAAAATCTAATCAAACACTTCATGAGAGCCCATGAGTTCATGTTGCGCAACATTTCGATAGGCTATGCATTTGCGGGAGAAAACAGAGTGATGCCCTCTACTAAAAATAGGAGGATCAGCTTTCTATAGGCTAGACCTACTATATTTATTTCTCAACTTTCCTAATATTAAGCACATTGCTTTTTTTCTGCCAGTGGTTTTATTAATTTGAGATCTATTGCATCCCACAACTGTCCCAGACTATGTTTGGAATATTTATTTCTCGCACAGAATAGGTCGACTTTTGTACTATGGGGGATAGTAGATTGACATAGGCTAGTGCTTTTGCTGTTTGTTAGGACTACTCATCTTGTTGGCTGACGAAAAATAAATGTGGACCGTTCTTCCAATATCTTCAATATGCACCTTGGAATTGGATAAGAACGCTCGCAGTTGCGTCCCTGATGTGTCTATCTTCACTTATAGCCTGTGAGAAAGACCCGTTCACGTGACGGAGAGCCATGTGAGACGCTTCGTATTGCGCAGCACACTCAGGGAGAAGGGCACAAGGCAGCACTCCCGGCTGCAAAAGGCATAGATTTTTTTAGGGTTCAATACGGCCACAAAGGGGATGCCGCCATGAAATTCGAGGATTATCAAGTGCTTGTCAAATTGTGAATGAGAGACTATTAGAGTGTTTTCAGCCTGCGCATAAAAAACAAAGTAGAGCTCATGCCTTTCAAGCAACTTTTTTCAAATCATCATTAGAGACTCATAATGCAGCCTTACAATGTATTGAACATCAAAACAAATAGCCCAATGTTTGTAGAACAACTAAAGTTACATTATAAATTAAGCATATAGGAGTACCTATTTATTTGTTAACCGCTCAACACAGAATAGCCGCGTGTGCACTCCCTCAAATCATTTGGAGAAAATATTTATATTTCATTCAGCTTTGTTCAATTGTATTCTTCATTCTATAAAATAATGCTATGGAATTCTAATCAAATCTTGTCTGATAAATGAAATAGTGTAGCCCACAGCCATTTGGCATAGCCAGATCAGGACCTAACATAAGGACAGCTCAGAGTAGGCTATTCTGTTCTTCTGAAATAGACTACATTTTCTTTATATCATGCTTCTTTAGACCTGTCTAAAATAAATTATGGATTCATTGTGAAGATGTAGGCTGTATTACCGTGAAAGTTATTTGCATGACAATCACCTGCTGACGAAATTGTGTGACCGCCACAGCCCTAACTGTGCCTCAATATTTCTGGTAAATGTGGCACACTGGACATGATGCAGACAAATTAATAACACATCCGGTCGAAAGAACATTTAAGTGGTTTCAATTGATTTAGTTTAAATCCTCAGACTGTGACAAAAAAGTCCAGTTAATACATCCAGTGTTTTATGTTAGATATGATATCAAACCCATTTTCACTCCCTCCAATAATTATGTATTATTTCTCCAATCTGCTTATTACAGGATATCCCGGCCACTTGCCATCTTTCACAGATCAAGACTTTATGGACCTTTTTAGATGAAAAATTATCAATACAGGAAGAAACGTCAGCAGAAATGCGGTGACACATTGGCAACGCCGAGCCACTATCCATGCCAGCATCAATAATTTAGCCGCCAGCTCATAACTTATTTTTTTTAATGCATAATTGAATCTGACCAATGTTTTCTTCAGCCGTTAAAATGTAGAGCAATTTTTAAACAATAAAAGGAGTGCTCCATTAAGTCTTTTATTGGCTTCTCTTTCTCTTTTGCATAGCATATGTACAGTAGATATATAGCTCTAGACACTGTAGCAGCCATTCCTACTATAATCTGTGCATCTTAGCCTACAGAGGTAAAAGGGGTTGTATTTATTTACAACTGTTTGCTTTCTCCAGTACCTTAACTTGCTATCCATGTAGAAAGTGTGGTGAGATAGATAGTCTGCACTCACCTTTTTATAACTGTGGTTGAAAAGGGGAAGAGGGTCTCGTTGAGGTGAAGTGTGTGAGTGTGTATGTGTGTGTGTTTGTGCGTGAGTGGGTAGGTGTTTGTATGTGTGTGCACACCAGTATGTGTGAGAGCGCCTCTGTTTGTTCCTGTGTGTGTCTGCCTCTGTGCACCTGTGTGTGTCTGAAATAGGAGGTGGAGGTGTCACAGTGTTATTTTAGGCCCATTAGTCTTGGGTTTGCGTGACTAGGGCTGGAAGTGGGGCCGTGGAGGGCTGACTTAGCTGAGCTAGGTTTTGGGTGCAGTAGGGGAGGATTGTCTGACCTCACCCTGGGTTCTCTCTACTGTAGTCTGCCCTGCTGTGCTCCAGACAGACAGACAGACAGACAGACAGACCGTGTGACAGTGAGCAGCCAGCGCTGCTGAGATGGTTTTATGCACAGTGAAGTGTAACGTGAGCAGAGTTATTCTCAGCTACTCCGTTTACAGAAGAACAACAAGCGCTGAAGGACGAGTGAGAGAGAGAGAGCTCACCTTCAAGTGCTCCCTCCCCTCGTCCAGACGCAAGCACAAACACACAGACTAAAGCATACACACCAATACAGTATAGCTATGCACACACCTGCACATACGATTGCACACATACACACACATACACACACGCACACACACACACAAATGTATTATTACATTTGTTTCAACAATTGATTGAGAGAAAGGTGATGTATGCATTTTACATTCTCATTATAAATGAAATGAGGTCATAGTGGGTGCATTTTATGCTGCAATGTTTTATATGAAGCTGCTAGTATAACAGACAGAGAGAGAGAGAGAGAGAGAGAGAGAGAGAGAGAGAGAGAGAGAGTTGAACGGCAAAAGGAATCGTTGCTCTCTTGGCCCCGGCAGGCAGTGGCGACCCTGCAACAATTCTCATTTGTTTTGCAACAGAGCTTAATAAATATTGATTTACTATTTTAATTACATGCTAATCTCAAAACACATAGGTGCCAGCTTTATGGGTCTCTCAAGACATATGGCAAATTTCCTCTTTGCAAATATTTATTAGTGACGTGGTCCAGAGAGGGCTATAAAAGTGAATAGTGATCATTAAACAGACAGTAACTGTATACAAGTGTCAATATCAGCCATGCCAGTGGACAGGCCAACCAATCAATTGTAATATAATTGCGCTGCCCCTTTAAGGACTATGTAAATCAAGTAAGGAGATAAAACTGCTCCAAAGTTGTTACTATGGAATAGTTATGATGATTAATAGTGAATATGCTGCATAGGTAGGTTGAAGACATTACATTAGAAATATGTTTTAAAATTATGTACTGAGGAAGTCAGTTCAGCTGTGTAAAAGAATTATGAGTTTTTGTCTCAGTCTAATTCCAATAAAATGCTACATTAAATAAGAAAACAATTACTAAAATACAAATATAACAAATTTGAAGTATGAAATAAATTTGAACGCAGGGAAACAAATATATTTGTTAGCAATTGTTTCTCTCCTCTCTCTCTCCTTTCTCTCTCTCTGCCTTTCTCATTTTCTCCCTCCTTTCCTAATCCTTCCATCAGTGAGATATATTGAACCTGAGACTGCATTAAGGTGATTAGAAAGCCGAGATATTAAGGGGAAAGCTTGTCTTTTTCAAAGGGGAAAAGCCATGAGTGAGTATGAGTAAACAACTTACTATTCATCTCCTCAGTGTTTCATTTGAACTAAACAAAATGGACATTAATTAGTATAGTATATAGTATTTTTGTTGTTGGTATTACGCATATGTGAGTATATTTGCGTGTGTGTGTGACGTGTGTGTGTATATGTGTGTTTGGGAATAATCTTTGCGCTGTGCAAGGTTTGCATGGTTTGTTCCTCAGATCAAGGTTACTAGTGTAATTGAGCCTTAACTGGACCCAAAGCTGAAAGAGCAGAGAGAGCTGCATTGATTAGCTATGAAACGGTTCCAATATGGCCGCTCAATCAGGCTTCGCGAGCAGCTCCCTCAGGACTTTGATTTCTCTGTCAAACAACAATCCTGGACCCTGGCCTTCAAAGAGAAACGCCATCTTTGTTGTTGTTTTCCCCAATGTTTGAGCGATGTCACCCGGGTCGATGTTATCCTTGTCCATAAAGACTCTCCCACACCGGAATAGCCACAGAAACAGCTCCAGCTGGCCCTCTCCACGGCAACGGCCAATACTGGTCAATCCCCCATGGTGACGGATTTGCATTGTGCTCCTAAAGAGGCCTGTGCAACACATTGACAACATTTAATTCTGTAACGCAGCTCACATTCTACCCAGTGGCTTCAGCAGCACATCATTACATTCTGCAGCTTTCCCTCTCTCCTTATCTGAGTGTTGACCAGGACCACTCTGTCAACAGTGTCTATGACAGGACCTGGTGCAGCTTAGCGTAGTGTCAGAGGAGTGGTGCTAGTGAGAGGCTAACCGTCTAACCGTTTCTGCTAATTGCCTCATTAATGATTCGCCGGTGTGAGCCTGCTCTAGCACTTCGTTGTGGGGAGCAAATTGTTCTGATTGGTTTGCCTCTGTCAATTATTGATGAGGCAAGCGAACTCAAGTGCTAACACCTGGCTTTGGTGCTGCGGAGTGGCCCACTGTTCCCATCACTGGGTAGCTGTATTGTTCACACTGCTAGAGAATTGTGTTGCTCCCAAACGCAGCTTACCTCTTAGCCAGGGGTGTATTTAGGACTGTGTTGGTTCTCTCAGAGTGCATGAGTGTAGCCCTGGGGCAGTGACTGTGATCTCTAGTTCTATGGATACAGCACAGTGAGGTTACTGGATGGAGACTTTACTGGGTGATTCTGAACAAAACTAGAACAGAAAATGACTTTATTTAGGAGGCCTGGGTCAGCCCAAAATGCCACAAGTGTTCCAACTTCAATTCATTATTTATCAATTATGCTTTAAGATACAAATGTAATATATGTCAACAATACTTCCTCCAAAGGACCTTTCTATGGGTCCTGTTTATTCTAGTTTTGTGAGGAATCACCCTTCTGTACTGGGACAAAGCAGTAGTTGTTTTTTCTGAATCCGGTATGTATCCTCACAGGGAAGGCCACGTGTGTGTGCTGCCCTGAACCACCTGCGTATGTTGGGCCTCAGCCGGAGAAAGAGAGGCTTTGTTTGTGAACAAGTGACTCACCCGGGACATACTGATATGGTAGTACACACTGATGCCTTACTCTCTCCTGTTTTCATGTAGGAAATCATGCCTGACCATTTTGGAAAATGTAAAGAGATGATGATGAAGGTAGAGGAGAAGGCAGGCAGTGATAATTATTACCACCTGAGATTAAAGCTAAATTATAAACTGGGTAGTTTGAGCCCTGAATGCTGATTGGCTGACAGCTGTGGTCTATCAGACCGTATAACACAGGTATGACAAAACATTTATTTTTACTGCTCTAATTCCGTTGGTAAACAGTTTCTAAAAGCATTAAGGCACCTCGTGGGTTTGTGATATACTGTATGGCCAATATACCACAGCTAAGGGCTGTGTCCAGGCACTCCGCATTGCGTCGAGTGTAAGAACAGGCCATATACCACACCCCCTCGGGCCTTATTGCTTAAATATCACACATGGTATACAGTAACCACATCATTATAGGTTATCATAACGAGAACAGGGATTTTAGGATCCTAGGATTTTAGCTAAGAGTTGTTTCGAATAGCTGTGTGTGTGTGTGTGTGTGTGTGTGTGTGTGTGTGTGTGTGTGTGTGTGTGTGTGTGTGTGTATGACTTCTAATATTTTTCCACAGTGTACTGTTCTCCTGTCCTTACATTAGGGTCAATAAATGGAGCTCCAGTGCCAGGTAGCTGTGTTCTCTGTCTAATGGCCCACCCACACACAGCCCGTATTAATCATCCCAAACCTCTACTCTACCTGGGGGGTAGGAAACCTTTCAAGCGTTTTTTCAGCAAAATATCAACCCAAAACACTCTCTCACAGTGGCGTGACTGCCTGGCTTTAGAGAGTAAACACAGGTTAGATAAAGGAACTGATGTGTCAGTTATTGATGTGTAGTGCTCCTTCACTGTGGGCCTGTGTGTAATCCTTTGTTGTTGGTCATGTTGTTATACACTGAGAGTAGAAAACATTAAGAACACCTGCTCTTTCCATGACACAGACTGACCAGGTGAATCCAGGTAAAAGCTATGATCCCTTATTAATGTCACTTGTAAAATCCACTTCAATAAGTGTAGATGAATGGAAGGAGACATGTTAAAGAATGATTTTTAAGCCTTGAGACGATTGAGACATGGATTGTGTGCCATTCAGGGGTTAAATGGGCATGACAAATGATTTAAGTGCATTTAAAGGTGGTATGGTAGTGGGTCCCAGGCGCATCGGTTTCTGTCAAGAACTACAACGCTGCTAGAATTTTCACGCTCAACAGTTTCCCGAGTGTATCAAGAATGGTACACAACTGTGGGAATCATTGGAGTCAACATGGGCCAGTATCCCTGTGGAAAGCTTTCGACACCTTGTAGAGTCTATGCCCCGACAAATTGATAGGTGTTCTTAATGTTTGGTATACTCAAGTGTTTTTTTTGTGTGGCTCAATAATGGCTCAAGGACATCAGAACTGACCAAATAGATACTGTAGGATGCATTCTAGAGATGAATATCTCATAAAACTATAAACTTCATGAATATTATTCTAAAGACTCAAACCCAGAGAGTGATCTTTGACTGAGGGGTTGTGTTTAATCCAGAGGTTAGACTCATCCGTGCTGTTAGTGAGCGGCCTCTGTAGCCATCTCTGTCTCTCTGGCCTTAATTGAAGCTGATGAAGGAGTCACCCCCCATGTAGCCGCCGCTGTCGCTCAGAATCTCAGCGTCGATGCAGTCAGACCGTACACACTCACAGGGTGGTCACCGGCCCTTTGTTTTTACACAGGCACCAGGAAGGGCACCACCATCCCAAATAACAGTGAGTCAGCCTGTGTCATGGCTGTGACACGGTGGGCCCAGTGTCTGTGGAGGTTATGGAGGGGTCCCTTCGATGCGGGCCTCTCGCTCTTTCACTAACAGTCATGGTGTGTGTCTGTTTGTGTGTGTGTGTGTGTGGGGGGGGGGGGGGGGCACAAAAGGGACACACAGATGGGTGGTCTGACTCATACACATTTAATGACCTCTACTGTCTCTCTCTCTCTCTCTCTCTCTCTCTCTCTCGCTCTCTCTCTCTCTCTTTCCTTCTCCCTCTCTCTCTCGCTCTCTCTCTCTCTCTTTCCTTCTCCATCTCTCTATTGTTCTCTCTCTATTGTTCTCTCTCCATGTCTGCAGATAACCTGGCGACTGAACGCTGATGACTTAAGAGTGACTGACCAATGGCATGAGGAACCCCACAAAGCACAACAACATTTAAAGATGACTTCACTGGAGAAGAAGAAAAGACCCCCTAAAAACCTTGTAGAGAAATGCTTCAGAGCCTCTTCCTACTCCCACTTCCCTCTCCACTATTTTACCTCCAGCTTTTTTGTAAGAAAACAAAAACAAAAACAAACAAAACACTGACTCAAATGATGAATCAAGATGATTGACAACATCAGAAGAATATTACGGGAGAAACTATTTCCTTTGTATGGGGGGGGAACCAAACTTTGATGCATGTTACTGTAAGTAGTTCATCTAAATCCTTTTTCCCCCAAGTGGGATCCTCCACTAAGAAGACTCGTCCAAATCCAGTGGTCCTGATTTAGGATAAAATACACAAGCAACCCACCTCCTCCCTCTGAAATCCCTTACTCTATCTTCCCTATCAGAGGTCATTGTAACTACCATTGACAATATGTTCCTCGTTTTAGAGAACTTACTTCCTGTATCATGTTGGAGTTAGTTGGACTGTAAGACTACTATAGTGTATACTATTTGCATAATGAACCAGTCTTCCTTTCCAATGGACATGAGTGATGTACTATAGCATGGATCTGACTTTACTGTATTCCTCAGTATGCTTGTAGATCACAAAACTCATAATTGTGGATAGTACAACGATTACACCGTTTTAATCCTAGATTCCTATCTTTACCAGGCAGTATTAACTTACTGTATACCAAGTAGGGCATTTTGTTGACCTGTATATTTGACTAAATGCATAGAAATGCAAGTAATAGCTCATTGTATTATTTGAATACCTGCAGACATATTAGGGAAACATTTCTGTCTATAAAGACAATGGGCCTGTGACTGAGTCATATAGTGTTGACTATATTATGAAGGTATAACCCAGAATAAAGTCTTAGAGAGTAAACATACTATAGTATCCTCAGCAGGGGCCCCGCTGCATCTATGTCATGTGTCTACCTGAGATCCGTGGGCGGCCAATCTTGTATTTTGTTTCTTTCTTTGTTGTTTCCTCATCCCTTTTGAATAGCTTGTACCAATGGCCCCTCTGGGCTCTGTACTGTGGTCTCTCTCATGGATCTCTCATAGGGCAACACATGTCCTCAGCTAAGGCAGGTGTCTCTATCTCTCTCTCCCACATCACCTGGCATGGTTTAACCAGGTGCTTCTCTGTATGACCAACAAGGAGAACGGAACATCACAGTATGATTTCAAGGTTGCAGAAACCATATTGACTTTTGACCTATCTCAAACTGTCTACTGAAGACATAACAACAACCAGACAAACTACATCTGGTGGTGCAAGAGAGGATACTGTGCATGGAACGCAACGCACGCAAGATAACCTGAAAGCATCTTCATCCTCTTGCATCCTCTACCTATCGATGTGCTTCCAGGACATACCTGATACCTAAACAGCCCCTCGCCTGCTCCCACAATCCTCTCTGCTCCTCCTCTCGCCCATCCCAGAGACTCGTGAGGCGAGCGCCAGTTGATCTGTTTATAAACGTTACGGATGGACGCTCATCGTGACGGTTAAAAACAAACAAACACATACACATACACACGCACATACACCCACCCACACATACATAAACACTCTCAAAGGGAGACAAGTGGAATACAGTGGTGTATGTATGTATATTCTGTATGTATAGAACCCTCAGCTGTAAGTAGTACATGTTGACATGTTGATGAAAATATGCATTGTGATCATAATACCTACTGTAGACAGGCTGGTGGCCGTTGATTCAGACAGAGGAAGAGACACTCTCTCTAATCCAATGGAAGCACTCTATCTTATGTTTTCAGGGTACATACTCTAAGTTTCCTTAATGACAGAAAATATAATGTGATGGAAATACTGTTCCTTTTAAAAAGGACCTCCTAAGCAAAACCACCGAGCTGAATGGGTTTTAAGCACTTTGATGGGATGCATAACCCCCCCTTTGATGTCAGAAAGAACCTGGCCAGAGTGAGAGAGCAGGGGGTGTGGAGGGTGTAGGGGGCAAGGGGAGGGAGGGAGGGCAAACTGGGGCGCTCCAATTAAGTGGCAGTGCACAAAGTGGCGTGGGGCGCCCTGCCAGGAACTGTCTATTCATCCCATGTCAAAGGGATTTACACATCTCAATGAGTCAAGAGCACTGCCAGGGCCTAGCAGCATGGGGAACAAGGGAGGAGAGGAATACAGGAAAAGAGGAGTGCAGAGGAAATGAGAGATAAAGGCAGAGATGTAGATCGACAGAGAGGAGAGAGAATGGCAGAAATGTAGATTGACAGAGAGGAGAGAGAACAGCAGAGATGTAGAGTGATAGAGAGGAGAGAGAAAATGAGACAACAAGGAAACAATGTGACAATGTTGAAGTTAAATGGTTCCCACATTTAGGAATGAAGGGCAGCATTTCAGACAAAACCCAACATTCTCTCAGCTAGATCTGACCAGACAAAATCTGCTCTTCTCTCAGGTCATCTCCACAACTCCTCTCCTACCCTTCAGCCACAGAGTTCACTGACCCCTCCACCCCAGCTAGTGCCACTTCCCCACAGCCCTTTGACCTCACGTCCTATCTGGGGTTGACTCTGTGTTAATGAACAATAGCTCTAAGCTTAACCAGATGTTCAGGCTAGCCGTTAAATACCTGTTGCCCTTACACCCCAGCGATTCCTTTATCCTTCCCCAGTGCAGCTGCACTCTCCCTGGGCTGGGCTCCACGTGCTTCAGCCCCTCTATGGAGGGGGCCTCCACACAACCTGACTCTGCTCTGATCTGCTCTGCTGTCATCATCTAACAATAGCAGTGCTCACTGACTGATGAATCATGGCTTTAACATAGGGACTGATGAGGATTGATGAGGATTCATGGGCTTCGGTGATGACAGGTCTGATGCCAGGGGTGTTGATGGTATGGCAGAGACATCATAATGAAGCAACTATTTGGGTTTACATTGGCTTATATTGTATGTTTCATAAAATTATACACAGACCAATCAATGCAAGTGAATCATGAACAGTGGCTCTCCAGTGTAAAGTATTACCAAACCCAAACCAATATTTAACAGTGGATTAAACAATGGGAAGACATCAGAGACGGAGAGGGATGGACATAGACTGTGACCAGGGACAGTTAAGGAAGAGTTGGCCCCAGTAGGAAAGTAGAGTAGAGATAGAAACCAGTTCAATTTGGTAAACCATCTTCTTCCCTTCTCCCCTGTGTGTGTGTGTGTGTGTGTGTGTGTGTGTGTGTGTGTGTGTGTGTGTGTGTGTGTGTGTGTGTGTGTGTGTGTGTGTGTGTGTGTGTGTGTGTGTGTGTGTGTGTGTGTGTGTCTGCCTGCCTGCCTGCCTAGGGGGGAAGCAGTAGTAGTAAAAGGCGTTTGATGTGTGTATTAGCGCCTGTCTTTGCGGTCAGCGCGTACACAAACACAACATCAAAAGGAGGATGGGAGCGGCGCTGCTACCTGGCTCTGTGGTGATAAGTTAATGCAGATCTGTTAGGCAGAAACGTATTAAAGGATGAAGATGTCAGTCACACACACGGCAGGAGACATCACGTTGAGCTACTGTTGATGTCCTCCCGAGTTTGAAGCTTTCTGATTTCGCCAATATGAAGCGAAACAATTTTTCTGAGGAGTTAAAGAAGGTATAAGTGACAGAGACAGTTGTGATCCCCCCTCGCCTGTTAGAAGAACACTGTTAGTGTGTTTTTCACTGAGATAAACTAGCAGACTGCACACATGCCGTTTTATCAGAGTATGACCCTGACCACGACATTTCCCAGAAGCCTCAGTGTTATTCACAGGTTTTTGTAGATGCTCACACAGACACACGCATGCACACATGCTCTTATACACAAACACTGACGGGTATTAATGTGTCTGACCCTCTTGTCTCACCACGCCCACTCATTCACGCACACACACACACACACACACACACACACACACACACACACACACACACACACACACACACACACACACACACACACACACACACACACACACAGACACCCGTACACACACTCAGACTAATCTAAACAACAGGACTGTATGTAAACAGATCTGCAAAATAATGGATTCTTCAGTGTGCAAACAATAAGTTGTTAGCGTATTCACAGATCAAAGTTATGTTACCCAGAGTGCCACGCTGGGGGTATATTAACATGAGGGATATTTGGGAGGATGGAGGGAGGGGGGGATAGAGTGCTGTCCTGATTCAGATTTACCCCTTATTGGGCACCCCTTACCTCTTCCTTTATTTATTTCTCTCCTCCACTCCAATACATACACAGACCCTGCATTTAATCAGGCTCACCCCTCCCCCTCTTACTTTATTTTCTCTCTCCTCTCTTCTCACTGCTCATTCCTTCTTTCATATGTCTTCTCTGTCTCAATCCCCTTCCTCCTCTCTTTCCTCTCCCTCCTCCTCTCTTTCCTCTCCCTCCTCCTCTCTTTCCTCTCCCTCCTCCTCTCTTTCCTCTCCCTCCTCCTCTCTTTCCTCTCCCTCCTCCTTCTCTCTATCACCTTTCCCATTTTCTTTCCTCTCTTCAATTCACCTCTCCTTTTCTCCTCTTTTTATGCTCTTTCCTCTCTTCTCCCTTTCTCCCCCTATCCCAGACGGAGGCAAGCTATTGAGGTGAAGCACTCCATCAATCTCCCTGGTGAGAGAGAGAGAGAGAACGAGAGAGAGAGAGAGAGAGAGAGAGAGAGAGAGAGAGAGAGGGAGGTGAAACGGACCCAGAATCTTGTTTTTGGATTAAGCAAATAGGGGAGTGGGTAATATAGGGCCATCAGGCTGCTTGGTGGGTCATTTGTCAGTCCTTCGCACGGCCACACAAACAAGAGACAAGAGGAGAGGGAAAGTCAATTACCACTGTCAGTGGAGAGGGGGAGAACGAGAAAGATAGAGGGAGGGAGCCATATCCACTTTCATTAGAAGCCTATGTATCCTCTAGCCAGTGTTCTGCAGTGACTACCATGGCTTATGCATGTGTCAAGTCACATCCACAAACAAACCACTAGACCATTCCAGTGTTGTGTCTGTTAGGATAAATACTCTGTACCTTATTTGCTTTGGCCTCGTAGCTTAACAACTTAGCTGGCCTGTATTTGTTTTATCACCTAGCTCCTTCTCTTGCCAGGTTAATAAGTACATGCCTCTCTGGCTATACAGTTCATTAGTGTGATGGCTAGATGGCTAATGTGTGTGTAGGGTAGGCTCCTGTCCCATTGGAGCAAGTGCACATAGGGGCGGTGTGGCAGAGCAAACAGTGGGGAAGGACAGAGAAGAGGAAAACAGCTTATAAGAGAGACAATGTGACTGGTCATTTAGCTAATGGCAGTGATGTAATAGTGAAGCCGGTGCCTCCTGTGATTCTGTGGACTCTAGGGGCGTAGTGGTGTGTAGTGGTGTGTTAGAGCAGACGGTCACATAGGGGGACTGTAGAGAGACCTTCCAGTGTTGTGACTGGACATGACACACACACACATGCTCACGTTCCAACGCATGTCTGTATCTGTGTGGCGTTTTTGGGTTGGCTCTGTGATGATTAGGCTTGACCTGAGACCTGAGACTGACCTTTGGCCGGACAAGGTATTGGCAGTGAGGTCACAGGATTACTGTATAGACCTTCCCCTCTTTTAAGCCAGACCCCCGTCTGCCTCCGTTGCTGTCCCAGGTCAAATCAACCTCATAATGCTGTACCACAGTGGCAGGGACAATGAGACTACCATACTGCTGTAATGTCATCAAAACAGAGTGGTGGAGCCTGGCTTAGGCTACTGAGATAATGAACAGAGGGTTTAATATGGTGATAAAGCTCCCATACCCCAGCTTGACTAACTGATTGGATTGGGCTCAAGGGGGCCCACTAGCCTCACATCAACCCCCTTGACCCCTCACCGAGCTGGGATCGGCACCCAAGAAGATTTGAGGGTCTGGATAGAATCGGATTAGCCAAATGGTCCTGACGTGATGTAATTGCCAAGGGACTGACCCCTGTGTAACACCATAACCATAACAATGCTGAATCCTCAGCATCTTGCCTAGTTAAATAAAGTTTAAATAAAAATACAAATCTGATTGGCTTATAAGGAGAATGTTGTTCCTGATTTCCCAGTAAGGTTCAGCTAGGGTGACACGGATATGTCATGTGAGGTGTCATATTTAGCTATTAGCTAAATCTGGTCTGACACATGTTTTCTCAGTGCTTTGAGACTTATGTTTTTGTTGTGTATTGTCCCTGCCAAATAAACTTCAGAAATAAGAAAATAAAACATAAAAAGGTTGTCGGTAAATGCATAAAAGCCCAAACCTGGCTGAGGTTGTTATAGGGGAGGGAACTTCTAGAAAACCTGAGTTCCCGCTCGAGAAATAAATAAATTGTGGAATAATAAATCGCCCAGAGACAATGGACAGGTGGCATTTCAGGCTGCGCCGTTTAGTCGTGCAGTCTGCTTTCTGACAGCTTGATTTAGGCACCTGCAGCCGAGCCAGAATAATTGAGAGAGAGAGACAGAGACAGAGACAAACAGAGAGACTGAGAGAAACAGAGAGAAACATAGAGCGAGATAGAGAGAGACAAAGATAAACAGAGAAACAGAGAGACAGAGGGAGAAGGAAAAAGAAAACCAAGACACACAAATCTTTATTCCATCTTCAATTCTCAGGCCTGAACTGCACTGATTGCAGAGGATACCATTCTACCACTCAAATGGCTGCACCCAGATCAGCTAGATGAGGTGGAATAAGGAGCTCTGCCCATTCTACGTCACTGTGAGTCGTGATGCCCATCTGACTCAGGGTCAGGTGCGTAGAGTGGTCACAGAAGGGATTGAGTCACCCCTCCACCGTCACAGCCACCTGTGCCTGGCCCTTTCTGAGTCATATAGGACTCATTGGGGGCAAGTGGATTAGGGTGCAGAGAGGGGGAGTTTTGGGGGAACTTTGGTGGGGAGAAGGGGGGTTGGCATAGGGTGTACCCCACTGAGAGATGGGTGTAATCCCTCTGTATTAAAGCAGTGAAACCTTGTCAGGGTCCAGAACATTCTCCCAAAAACCATCCTCTTCACCCCTACCCCTTTTCATGCCCCCCAGCATACAGAGAGTTAGAGCAACACGGCGGGACAACCATACGCTTTCGCAGGGTTTCCTAAAACAGAGTGCCCCCCAACTCAATCAACATGTATCATTAAATTCCCACAAATAAATAATTGTGATAAAATCTTTATTACCAATTGGCTACATACTATGAAGTTCAATACACCAATATTCACAATAAAAAAAATTATTTTAGATTGGCCTCTATTTAGTTTTAGGGGTAATATTTTGCTGTGGTTATGTCCCTCCTAATCTCGAGGTCAAGCAGTGATTATTTTTTACCCAATCTGTTTTAAAAGTATTGCCGTTAGAGGACAATTAAACATTTACAGCTCCTGGTCTAAAGCTGGTTTAAAGCCTGTTTCAATAAGCCCCACCTCCTCTCGCCCGCCCAAGTTAATTTGCTCTTCCCCCTCATTTCAATTTCACTGTAGTAAACGTCTTCCTTATTCCCCATGAGGGCTTCCATGGTGAGGTTTTGATTGTCCAAGGGGGTGGGCTGTGGTGTTGGCTGTGGTGGAATCGTCAAAGGGGTCGTCAAAGCCTCAGCGATGCTTGCCGGAGTCTTATTGCCGTGGCAATCTGCCCCCTGCTACTTGGCCTGGGTGACCCCAGTCAGAGATAAGCTTTATGGGATGGCCCATTAACATGCTGGGCAGGCCACCTCCCTCGTTTATCAAAGGCGCTGCTGTGAAATCAACTGTTTAAGGACCCCCAGTGAGAGGATAGCGCTGCTGATTGCCTATATTAGGGCCTGGCTTGTAAATGAGGCGCCCATAGACAAAGAACCTTCAGTAGACTAGAGATACATATAATTATATGCTAGTGTTATTCTCACTAACTGAGCAATATATTTAATGACTACTGCAATAGCCGCAAGAGGGTTGGCATTGCAACCCCCAAACCTGAAAACTCTGGGGGAGGATGTATGTGTTTATCCACGTCTTCCATGTACAGCATGAACCCACAGAATACAACAATCAAACAACACCTATATGACGTTACACGTAGTGATGTTAAAATATATATGTGTCTATGTATGGCTATATAAATGTCCACTCCCATGATGCTGTATCTAAAGAACTCAATAGTCTTCCTTTCTTTCTACCCTGTCAAGGCTTCCTATGGTCCGGTAGATTTCATGTTGTTCTGTGGCTGTTTTGTGGAGATGGACATGTTAGCCATGTTAGCCGTGGAGTAGTGTAGCCTCATGTTAGCCACGTTAGCAGTGGAGTAGCGTAGCCTCATTTTAGCCACGTTAGCCGTGGAGTAGCGTAGCCTCATGTTAGCCACGTTAGCCGTGGAGTAGCGTAGCCTCATGTTAGCCACGTTAGCCGTGGAGTAGCGTAGCCTCATGTTAGGGAGGTGAGGCTGCTGCAGCATGGTCCGCTTAAAGCCTGATCACTGGTGAAGGCCTTGTCAATATGTCTTCCGTGATGGATGGTGATGGCCCACCACGTCTTTGTACACAACAGGGGGCCCAAGTGTTTGTCGCCTGAGAGATAGAGGGAGGGAGGGAGACAGGGAGGGAGGGAGGGTGCGTGCGAGACTCAGCTTAATGTCCTTCACCAGTGCTGTGCATGTTCTCCCAACTCTGTGCTATTTGCTTTTCCCTTCACGGCACGGTTAACACCGTAAATTAACCTTTCCAATCACTCTGTGCTCAGAGTTTGGTGCACAACACAGACAGAGACAGAGATGGAGAGAGAGAGAGACAGAGAGCGAGAAAGACACAGTGTTACGCAATGCGATAGCACTGACTTGAGAGAGAAAAAGAGAGAGAGACAGAACATTCTCTTTTATGTGCATGTCCTGTGTACTCTGCAATATGTCCGTATCAAGCTGCTTCTCTTCACCATTCTAGAGATGTAAATGAAACACATGAAAGATGATGTGCTGTAGAATCCCCCCTCCTTGTAGCCCATGTCTGTAAATAGAATGTAAATACCAAACAGCTATGCATGCTGATATACTAGCAATTCGTTCAGGTACTTTTGTAATCCAAGATTCTCATTTGGCATGTACTGAAGAAGAAGAAAAAATCTAACAAGAAAATGAAATAAAAAATAAACTATAAAAATGGATACAGTTTGTTAAACAACTTCAAAAACTGGGGGATATGTCTTTGCTGTTAATGTTTTCTTACTGATACTTAAAATGCGATAGCCTGCCATTATTAACAGTGCTCTGCTCATGTTACTTGTTACCTGTTATTATGTTTGTTAAGATAGGGTTGAGTTAATGTAGGCCATGAACCTCCCGTAGGTTAGTGGATTGTCTAGGTCGGGGTATGATCGGAGAGCGAGGGGAGGGGTGGAGAAAAGCTCTGACTCATACTTATCATAGATTATTTCAACTCCATTGCACGTTCATATACATACTCTAAAATGAATTATTACATATCCTTAGTCGCTAATTCAGCCAATTAAATGCCATGGCCAAACGGTTTCGCTTGAAAACTACTAGTTGAGTCGGCAGGATCTGAGAGCCAGATTGAGCTGCTAATTTGATTTATTTAACCAAAAAGAAAATTCACCAGCTTCAAAGAGTGGGCCGCTTTTTAAAAGGTACACATATGTTTCTAACACGACAACACAAAATAATACTACAACAAAGCTCAGAAGAAGCTTGGTAGAGAACAACTTTGCAATGTTGATTCACTTCACTTATAAATTGAGGGTGTAATTAATTAGTTACTAATTACTTGCAAGGAGAATTAGTCATTTAAAACTTGGACTGGATGAGTCCTGTGTTTCCATTATGGTCTTTGCAAATGCGTGGGTATATTGAGAAACAAGCAATGATTATCAAAAATTCTAATTTGCCTCGGCCCTAGCGACTGAAACGTTCTCAGAGGATGAGAAAAGAGGAAGGTTGGTTGGATGAGAATGTTTTTGTTTTCTAAGAGTGTTTATTTTCCACCATGTTAGAATCTGAATCCCATGGCGCTCATGGTAGATGGAAGTGTCTAATTTTTAACCTGTGCTAAAGATATTTTAAATTTAATAAATAATCGTTGTAACAAGACAACTGCTGTCTGTGTCATAGTGTGTGTCATATTTTTGTGCAGGTCTAGTTAATGATGGTCTATACATATGCCAGACTGTGTGTGTGTAGTGTGACTTCTGTAATATTTTTCCTCAGTGTACTGTGCTCCTGTCCTTACAGTAGCGTCAGTAAATGGAGTGCGTGTGTGTGTACGTGTGTCTTTCAGAGTGTGTTTATATCTGCGTCAGCGTGTCTGCATATGTACTGTATGTACCACTGAGTGCGTACGTGAATGTGTGCATGTGTGTGTGTGAGTCGGTGCCATAGTGACGTCCCATCAGGACAAGATAAACATGGACGTCAGGCTCTTTCAGGCCATCCTCCATTCATGCGAGCCACTCAACCAGGCAGGATGGGATTTGATACATAAATAGCCAAATGGGGCCCTCAACCCTCCACTCTGGGCTAATGCTCCTTCCCCAGGGACCTGATAGTACCCTCAACCCTCCACTCTGGACTGATGCTCCTTCACTAGGGACCTGAGAGGACCCTCAAACCTCCACTCTGGACAAATGCTCCTTCACCAGGGACCTGAAAGGACCCCCAACCCTCCACTCTGGGCTAATTATCATTCACCAGGGACCTGAAAGGACCCTCAACCCTCCACTCTGGGCTAATGCTCTGTCACCAGGAACCTGAGAGGACCCTCAACACTCCATTCTGGACTAATGTTCAGTCCCTGAGTAATAAAGTGGACAAGCTCAGGGTGAGGATCTCCTTCCAGAAAGAGATCAGGGACTGTAACATACTCTGTTTCACGGAATCATGGCTCTCTCTGTACATACTGTCTCTATCCATACAGCCAGCTGGGTTCTCAGTACATAACATGGACAAGAAGAAAGAACTCTCCGGGAAAATGAAAGGTGGTGTATGTTTCGTGATTAACTACTCATAGTGTGATTGTGGTAACGTACAGGAACTCAAGTCATTTTGCTACCCTGATCTGGAATACCTCACTATCAAATCCCAACTGCATTACTTCCCGAGAGAATTCTCTTCGGTCATCGTCCCGGCCGTGTATATTCCTCCTCAAGCAGACACTGCGACAGCGAACTACACTGGACTTTGTTCAAACTGGAATCTGCATATCCTGAGGCCGCATTTATTGTAGCTGCGGACTTAAATAAAGCAAATCTGAAGAAAGCGCTACTGGAGTTTTATCAACAAATCACTTACACTATTCGCTCTTCAAAAATGTGGGATCATTGCTACTCCCCCTTCCGAGAAGGCTATAAGGCCATCCCGCGCCCTCCTTTTGGCAAATCAGATCACACCTCCATTCTGGTCCTCTCTTCCTATAGGCAGAAACTTAAACAGGAAGTACCCTTGGTCTAGACTGTTCAACGTTGGTCTGACCAATTGGAATCTATGATTCAAGATTGTCTTGATCACGTTCCGGGTTGCCTGAAAGAATAACATTGACGTATACACTGACTCAGTGACCCACTGAGTTTATCAGGATGTGCATAGGGGATGTTGTTCCCACTTAGAACCTATCCAAACCAAAACAACGTGGATAGATGGCAGCATTCGCGCAAAACTGAAAGTGCTAACCACTGCATTTAACCATGACAAGGCAACTGGGAACATGGATGAGTACAAACAGTCCAGCTATGCCCTCTTGAAAGGCAATCAAACAGGCAAAGCATCAGAACAGAGACAAAGTGGTTGCAATTCAACGGCTCAGACACAAGACGTATGTGGCAGGGACTCCAGACAATCACTGATTATAAAGGGAAAACCAGCCACATCGCGGACACCGTTGCCTTGCTCCTGGACAAGCTAAAAACCTTCTTCGCCCGCTTCAAGGAAAACACAGTGTCGTCACCGCGGGCAACCGCCACTCACGTGGACTCTGACCTCTCATTCTACATTTACATTTACATTTACATTTACGTCATTTAGCAGACGCTCTTATCCAGAGCGACTTACAAATTGGTGCATTCACCTTATGATATCCGGTGGTGCATTCACCTTATGATATCCAGTGGAACAACCATTGGATATCCACTGGATATACATCTATATCTTTTTTGGGGGGGAGGGTAGGGTGGGAGGGTTAGAAGGATTACTTAATCCTATCCCAGGTATTCCTTAAAGAGGTGGGGTTTCAGGTGTCTCCGGAAGGTGGTGATTGACTCCGCTGTCCTGGCGTCGTGAGGGAGCTTGTTCCACCATTGGGGTGACAGAGCAGCGAACAGTTTTGACTGGGCTGAGCGGGAACTGTGCTTCCGCAGAGGTAGGGAGGCGAGCAGGCCAGAGGTGGATGAACGCAGCCCAATTCTCCGTGGCCGACATGAGTAAGACATTTAAGCGTGTTAACCCTCGCAAGGCTGTCGGCCCAGATGGTATCTCTAGCCATGGCCTCAGAGCATGCGCTGACCAGCTTGCTGTAGTATTTATAGACATATTCAATCTCTCCCTATCCCAGTCTGTTGTCCCCACTTGCTTCAAGATGTTCCTGTACCCAAGAAAGCGAAGGTAACGGATCTAAATTACTATCGCCCCAAAGCACCCACTTCTGTCATCATGAAATGCTTTGAGAGGCTAGTTTAGGATCACACCCTAGACCCACTACAATGTGCATACCGCCAAGAAAGATCGATGGATGATGCAATCACCATCTCACTGCATACTGCCCTATCCCATCTGAACAAGAGCAATACCTATGTAAGAATGCTGTTCATCGACTACAGCTCAGCCTTCAACAACATAGTGCCCTCCAAACTCATCATTAAGCTCGGGGCCCTGGGTCTGAACCCCGCCCTGTACACCTGAGGCCTGGTCTTCCTGACAGGCCGCCCACAGTTGGTGAAGGTAGGCAAACAACACCTCCGCTACACTGATCCTCAACACGGGGGCTCCACAAGGGTGCATGCTCAGCCCCCTTCTGTACTCCCTGTTCACCCATGACTGTGTGGACACGCATGTCTCCAACTCATTCATCAAGTTTGCAGACGGTACAACAGTGGTAGATCACCAACACAATGAGACAGCCTACAGGGAGGAGGTGAGGGCCCTTGCGGAGTGGTGCCAGGAAAATAACCTCTCCCTCAAGGTGAACAAAACTAAGGAGCTGATCGTGGACTTCAGGAGATGGAGCATGCCCCCATCAACATCAACTGGATCGCAGTGGATAGGTTAAAAATGTTCAAGTTCCACGGCATGCACATCACAGAAAAACTGAAATGGTCCATCCACACAGACAGTGTGGTGAAGCAGGTGCAACAGCACCTCTTCAACCTCAGGAGGCTGAAAAAATGTGGGTTGGCCCTTAAGACCCTCACAAACTTCTACAGATGGACCATTGTCGGGCTGTATCACCGCCTGGTACCGCAATTACACCGTCCGCAATAGCAAGGCTCTCCAGAGGGTGGTGCGGTCAGCCCAACGCATCACTGGGGGCACACTGCCTGCCATGCATCGACAGCACCCAGTGCCACAGGAAGGCCAAGAAGATCATCAAGGACCTCAGCCACCCGAGCCACAGCCTGTTCACCCCGGTACCATCGAAGGTGGAGACAGTACAGGTGAATTAAAAAAACAGAGGAAAAAAACTGGTGGCCTGCATCTCCAGTACCCTGCCCTGAACTTTAGTCACCATCACTAGCCGGCTACCACCCGGTACTCTACCCTGCATTTAGAGACTGCTGCCCTATGGACATTGTCACTGAACACTGGTCACTTTAACAATGTTTACATACTGTTTTACCCACTTCATATGTATATATTGTATTCAATGCCTATACTATTTAACTTCTGCTGTACACACCCTTTCAATCAATATACTATCCATAATGTCTATACATCCCATCGTTTACATTTATATTACGGACACAAGCGTTGCTCGTTCTAATATTTCTATATTTCTTAATCCTTTGTTTTAATTTGGGGGATTTGTGTGTATTGTTTTGTATTGTTATTACTGCACTGTTGGAGCTAGGAGGATTTTGCTACACCCGCGATAACATCTGCTAAATATGTGTAAGTGACCAATATAATTTGATTTGACTGAATGCTCCTTCTCCAGGGACCTGAGAGGCCAGGGGCACTGGGGACCTCATAACCAAATCAATGGGTTCTCTCTCTCTATCTATCTCTATCTCTCTCTCAAATTGTGTTTGATTGTATCAATAGTCAGGCACTATTGATACTGGGTCACATTTCAGTGAAGCTCTCATCCTTAGTGTACAGTATGTGGCCCCAGTGAGAATCAAACCCACAACCTTGCCGTTGCAAGCATCATTCCCCACCCAAGCTATCAAGCCACTGCTACTCATGTTTGTTGCTTTTGTCACTATACAGCATGTCATCAGCCGGAGACGGATGGGGATGTTCGAACATAGTATTTTGAAGCTAATCAATAAGATTGCTCCTCCCCCAGCACCCCCCCCCCCCCACACACCATGCTAATGGTTGTGTGAAGGTTATCAGTGTCTTCATTCATTAAAAGCCACTCACAGCTGAGAAGAGGGAGGAGGGGGTGGTGATTGGGTGTGTTTGTAAGTTTAAATAAATCGCTTATGAGAGGACACATTCAATTAGTTATTTCATTATACCCCTAGGTGTAATCAATCGGCAAACCCGATAACAAAGCCACATCAATTTGCCGTGCCGCTCCAGCAGACATTTCTCCAAATGATTGAAGAGCATCTCTGTTGAGTGATGCTTCCAATGAGTCCTTCTCTCTGCTCTGCTCACAACTAAGTGGAGATGGAAGTTTAGCAGCAACCAGTATCACACATCTGGGTTTTCAATATGATATTTAAGGTAAATCATTTAAGTTAAATCATTAGCGTTCTAATTTTCAAAGAATGACATTGAGGTTTCTAGGTTATTTCTAATTTCACTGTGAGAAAGATATCTCTTTCTCTCCCTCTCTCTCTTTCTCCCTCCTCCCCTTCACATATAGAGTGATATATGGCAGAGTAGAAGCCTTTCTCTTTCTTTCTCTCGTTCCCCCTCTCTCCCCCTGCACCCTGCAGCGTAGATAAACAATGTGCGAGTGACAGTCTCTCATCACTCTGGTGGCTGAATCTCTGGCCCTGACCTGATAACATCGAGTGTGCGTGTCACCTGCCAAGTGCCTTCTGTCACACTTCAATGGCAACCCAACAGCCAGAGTGTGGGTAGGGTGGTGTATGTGTGTGTGTCCGTGCATGCATGTGTGTGTCCGTGCTTGTGTGTGTTTGTGTGCTTGTGCATGGGGGTTTATGTGTACATGTTGGCATGCCAGTACAGACCTTTGTAGGCTTGAGTGAGGGTGAACGTGGCAATGGGGGGTTTTGGAGGTATGCCAGGAAACTGAGAAGAAGGGGGGAGGGGGAGGTGTAACGACCCAAATGAGAAGGACTTGTGCAGGCACTGTGAAACTATCTCATTTTGTGGGCTCTGCTAGTCTCATTCTCATGTTCAGAATGGACATGGTGATCCGGGAACGCAATTATTTTCACCTATAAAAGGAAACATATGCCAAGATCATAAAAGTTCTTATTGGACAGTAATTTATTAAAGCAAGTCGTAGAAATGGAGAGAGGTAGGGCACATAGCTTCAATATAAAGGTGCTTTTCTGCTTCTCATTACGGGCCTAAACGCCAGGAGAATTCAATAACATACTGTCTGGATGTAGAGTGAAGGGGATGAGCAAAGTAGGAGATGTATTTTCTTTATGGGGATCATGGTTGAAATGGGATGGTAATCCATAAAACATTCTATGGCCGGTCGTATCAGACATTGAGGAACAAAGTGTCCATTGTCCACGGTGTGTGTGAGGAGGTGTGCATATTTGGATGTCAGTGTGTGTGTGTGTGTGTGTGTGTGTGTGTGTGTGTGTGTGTGTGTGTGTGTGTGTGTGTGTGTGTGTGTGTGTGTGTGTGTGTGTGTGTGTGTGTTAGTGTGTGCTCTAATTACTTGTAATCAACCACCACAGTTAAAGAATCACCCAGACCAATGTCATAATCTGTCCCACAATTACATCCTTATTGGACTCTGAACTCCTCACCCTCATGTGTCCATTGGTTGCCTCTGTGGGCATCTCTTCCAAATGGCAAAACGTCACTTTGTGCCAAGCTTCAATGAGGAGCTTGAGGAACGTACCCATGCCGAAAGAAACACTACACAGATACAATCTGTATTCATGACTGGATTGGATTGGAATTGCCACATTCTCCAATATTGGAGAGTGATCTACGGTAAGTGTGTGTGTGTGACTGTGTGTGTGTGTGTTTGTGTTTCTATGTGTCTTGTGTGTCTATTGTACGTGTGTAAATCAGTGTAGAGCTTGAATGCGGTGGTGAATGAGCAGTAATACAGCTTCATTGTGATCCACACAATGGGGAATGATGTGGATTAGCCAATGGGAAGCATATTGTATTGAGGAGCTTATCAGCATCTTCTCATTATCTAATACAGTAAGTGGAGGGTAGCTAATTGTGTCGGTGCATGGTTTGACACAGAACAATGGTTTCCTATGTACCACTGTTCATCTGCTGAGGAGAAATGAGCGATAAAGGAAACATGGCATTGTCTGGGTTTATTGTAATGGTAAAATTCAGTTTTTGTTAATGTAAATGATTGTAAATGACTCTGGTTATTCTAGACAAGGCGGAGGTTTTGCATCCTTTAGTGTGATAAATACCAGCACAAATGAAGGAGAACAAACAAAACAAAAGCAGGAAACAGACCATTGTGTTTGGCTTGCTGGAGGGGAGGGCTTATCTACTGTACAGTGTGTGTGCATGCTTAATGATCTATTCTGTGTGTGTGTTTGGTCATTCATACTTGCTAGACGAGGAAACTGGAAACATAGAAGGTAGGGCAAACACACTAACACAAACAATGATGGCGTGTATTGAAGCTATACAAATGACCTTTGACCCTAAGAAAGGATATGACATTAAATCAGGAACACTCATTTTGTTGGCGAGCGTCTCCCTTGGACAGTCTCCTTGGGTACGCGTATCCCCCATCCCTCTCACTCCTTCTCTCTCTCTCCCTTTCTTTCTTTTAAGGAGGAATGATGTGCCGGCCCATGGAGATAATAATGATAATGGTAGTCCTTTACAGGGCTATGTCATTTAGCCCATGAGTGGCAATCACAGATCTACCATTCTGAAGACCTTGACTATGTAGGGACTTGATTACCTTGACCTTGTCTGACCCCATGGCTGTACATTCAGAAGAAGAGAGATACAGACCCATAGAAGGAAAAGTTAAGCAGGGAACACACAGAATACAATGAGATACCAGCATACTGGCTGGCTGGCTGGCTAGCTAACGCTACGTGTATGATCTGTGTAGTAATGTTATTCATATCTCAGAGCCATTTGCATTGCTAGTTATAGCCTAATGTTAGCTAACTAGCTAACATTGAACCTAGCTAGTTGGTTAGCTTTAGGTACCTGTAGATTCATGCAGGGTAGTAACGTTATGAGTTGGGATTATGGTTTATTGTTTAGCTAGCTAGCTACATGTCTAAACAAAAGACGACACTGCAAGTAACCATTTCACAGTACCGTTTACACATTCTAACAAGCTAGAAATTAACCTAAAACACTGTTTAGAAAGTTGTGTGGTTTGCTAGATTGACATATACTATATATACATGTACAGTTGAAGTCGGAAGTTTACAAACACTTTAGCCAAATACATTTAAACTCCGTTTTTCACAATTCTTGACATTTAATCCTCGTAAAAATTCCCTGTTTTAGGTTAGTTAGGATCACCACTTAAGAATGTGAAATGTCAGAATAATAGTAGAGAGAATGATTTATTTCAGCTTTATTTCTTTCATCACATTCCCAGTGGGTCAGAAGTTTACATACACTCAATTAGTATTTGGTAGCATTGCCTTTAAATTGTTTAACCTGTTGACCCCTTCTAGAGAGGATCCCGTTAACGGGATCATTTGACAAAATGATCGAAATTCAAAACAACAAAAAATCGAATAATTTCAATTTCTCAAACATATGACTATTTTACACCATTTTAAAGATAGACTTCTCGTTAATGCAACCACATTCTCCGATTTCAAAAAGGCTTTACAGCAAAAGCAAAACATTACATTATGTTAGGACACCACCTAAACAAGAAAAGCCACATAGCCATTTTCCTAGCAAGGAGAGGCGTCACAAAAACCTGAAATACAGATAAAATTAAGCACTAACCTTTGACGATCTTCATCAGATGACACTCATAGGACATCATGTTACACAATACATGTATGTTTTGTTCGATCAAGTTCATATTTATATCCAAAAACTGCATTTTACATTGGCGCGTGATGTTCAGAAAATGTTTAGCCTCCAAAACATCCGGTGAATGAGCACAAGGAGCACACATATTACAGAAATACTCATCATAAACGTTGACAAATTATATAACAATTATTTAAAGAATTATAGATATACTACTTTTTAATGAACTGCTGTGTCAGATTTCAAAATAACTTTATGGAGAAAGCACATTGTTCAATATTCTGAGTACATAGCTCAACCATCAATGCAAGCTATACAGTTAGCCACGAAGTCACATCGTCAACAAAACTCTAAAATAGTGTTATAAATCTTTTCTTACCTTTGCTGATCTTCGGCGGAATGCACTCGCAGGATTCCCACTTCCACTAGAAATGTTAATTTGTTCGATGAAGTCCATCATTTATGTCCAAATACCTCCGTTTTGTTGGTGCGCCCAGAACACTATTCCAAAGGCAGGAGACGGGGGTGCAAATAAATAGACGAAAAGCTCAAAAGTTCCATTACCGTTTGTAGAAACATGTCAAACGATGTTTACAATCAATCTTTAGGGTATTTTTTACGTAAAAATGCGATAATTTTCCAACCAGACAATAGCGTATTCATTCCAGAAGAAAAAGAAGGAACGGCGCGCTCGTGGGCTCGCGCATCACCAAGTCCCTTGTCCTCAGACAGGCCACTGATTGACTGAGCTCCTATATTCTGCCCAGTAACAGGAGAAGGATGAAAAAACTTTCTGAAGACTGTTGACAGCCAATGGAAACCTTAGGAAGTGTAACATGACCCCTTAGACACTGTAGTTTCGATAGGGATTCAAAAGCGAACTACAATTCTCAGATTTCCCACTTCCTGGTTGGATTTTTCTCAGGCTTTTGCCTGCCATGAGTTCTGTTATACTCACAGACATCATTCAAACAGTTTTAGAAACTTCAGAGTGTTTTCTATCCAAATCTACTAATTATATGCATATCCTACCTTCAGAATCTGAGTAGGAGGCAGATTAATTCGAATGTGAAAACACTGCCCCCTATCCCCCTATGACCTTGGGTCAAACATTTCGGGTAGCCTTCCACAATCTTCCCGCAATAAATTGGTTGAATTTTGGCCCATTCCTCCTGACAGAGCGTGTAACTGAGTCAGGTATGTAGGCCTCCTTGATCGCATACGCTTTTTCAGTTCTGCCCACAAATGTTCTATGGGATTGAGGTCAGGGCTTTGTGATGGCCACTCCACTACCTTGACTTTGTTGTCCTTAAGCCATTTTGCCACAACTTTGGAAGTATGCTTGGGGCCAATATCCATTTGGAAGACCCATTTGCGACCAAGCTTTAACTTCCTGACTGATGTCTTGAGATGTTGCTTCAATATACCCACATAATTTTCCTACCTCATGATGCCATCTATTTTGTGAAGTGCACCAGTCCCTCCTGTAGCAAAGCATCCCCACAACATGATGCTGCCACCCCCATGCTTCACGGTTGGGATGGTGTTCTTCGGCTTGCAAGCCTCCCCCTTTTTCCTCCAAACATAACGATGGTCATTATGGCCAAACAGTTCTATTTTTGCTTAATCAGACCAGAGGACATTTCTACAAAAAGTACGATCTTTGTCCCCATGTGCAGTTGCAAACTGTAGTCTGGCTCTTTATGGCAGTTTTGGAGCAGTGGCTTCTTCCTTGCTGAGCGGCCTTTCAGGTTATGTCGATATAGGACTCGTTTTACTGTGGATACAGATATTTTTGTACCTGTTTCCTCCAGCATCTTCACAAGGTCCTTTACTGTTGTTCTGGGATTGATTTGCACTTTTTGCACCAAAGTACGTTCATCTCTAGGAGACAGAATGCGTCTCCTTCCTGAGCGGTATGACGGCTGCGTGGTCCCATGGTGTTTATACTTGCGTTCTATTTTTTGTACAGATGAAGGTGGTACCTTCAGGCATTTGGAAATTGCTCCCAAGGATGAACCAGACTTGTGGAGGTCTACAATTTTTTTTCTGAGGTCTTGGCTGATTTCTTTTGATTTTCCCATGATGTCAAGCAAAGAGGCACTGAGTTTGAAGGTAGGGCCTTAAAATACATCCACAGGATGACCTCCAATTGACTCAAATTATGTCAATTAGCCTATCAGAAACTTCTAAAGCCATGACATAATTTTCTGGAATTTTCCAAGCTGTTTAAAGGCACAGTCTCAACTTAGTGTATGTAATCTTCTGACCCACTGGAATTGTGATACAGTGAAATATAAGTGAAATAATCTGTCTGTAAACAATTGTTGGAAAAATGACTTGTGTCATGCACAAAGCAGATGTCCTAACCGACTTGCCAAAACTATAGTTTGTTTACAAGAAATTTGTGGAGTGGTTGAAAAACAAGTTTTAATGACTCCAACCTGTGTATGTCAACTTTCGACTTTAACTGTAATCCCTTGTTTGCAGTGGAATCAATGTCATATTGATCACTGAGTAATTATATAATCGTATTGGTATTTATGCCAGATGAAATTAATTTCCATACATTCATTTTCTTTCTAATAACTGTAGTTCATCTTAAGTAGTGTGCATGATCGTATGAGCTGGTATAATAGAGGTAGACAGTCTTTAATAATATAAATACATTTCATACATAATAGCATTTCATTGGGAAAGGTTCCAAGTTCATCTTGTTTCTTTCACTGTGTTCTCATTGCATTAGATATAGTATGTTAATTCTGAAAAGAGCGGATAGCGGATAAATTATTTGAAGTCCAGCAATGAACTTCATTAGTCACAGGCATGCACAAATGAACACAGACACACCCAAGTGCCCATACAGTAATAATGTGCATGTGTGAACACACATGTGAGCATGCAAAAACACCCACACACACACACCCACCCACCCACCCACACATGCAAACACACACACACACGCACCCACACACGCACGCACGCACGCACGCATGCACACACACACACACACACACACACACACACACACACACACACACATACACACACACACACACACACACATAGCCCTTGGACATGTCTCATTAAATTCAGGTGAGCAGATTCATTAAAACGTTATTTAAATCCCTCAGGACTGTAATCTGCACCACTGGTGTGCCTGTCACACACACGCACGCACGCACACACGCACAGACACACACAAACATACACACACTCAAGAAAACTGCATTGGAAGGAATGGTGTTGGAAGAATTTGCAGGTAAGCAGAAACATTGGTGTGACCTGTATACACAAGCACACCAACGGGGCAGTCACCGCAACTCTGGAATACACTACCGGTAATACAGTAGGAAACACCTCCACATCTGTCATACTCCAGTCTGTTTAATATCAATACAGTGCAATCTACCTCTACCAAGGTTGTTCTCTCCAATGCTTTACATTCAAACAAGAATTGTGAATGGTTCGTTTTTTTCTCAATTTGCAAAACCTTGGTTCCTCCAGACTCCCCCTTGTGTGTCTCAGAGTTGACCTTGTGTGTCCCTATCCCCTTCCTCCCCCACTCTCATACCCCCTTCCTACCCTCCCTTCCCAGCTCCTATCCTCCTGCACAACCACAGACCTGACCTTCAGTGGGCCTGTAATTGGTGTACCAGGGGTACGCTTTGTTAGCCTCGTGTAATTTCTGCAATAACTTTACTGATTGCCTGACACTGTCCTACACTGTGAGCCGCTCCGCCATGCTACACTGAGGATAAATCAGAGAGGAACTTAGCTGGAGCTGAGAGGAGAGGTCACACACCATGGGGCTATCTAACGACTCAGTGGAATTTTGCCACATTCAATTCACTGAAAATGTAGTATGGTTTTGACTTTATAACAGAGAAGTAGATGGGGCTTTTATGTTCAATTCTATGTAGTGTTTGGCTCTTTTCTGTTTTTATCTCGTCGTTCTTGAACATCATGTAGAGATTTTCCAGCAGCGGTTTCTAAAGGTGACACACACCTCTACAATACATTGAATCCAACATTGAAAAACAGGAGTTGAAACCAATTCAAAGAGACTCTATGGTAAACGTCTTTAGTTCTCACGTTATGTTTATTTTTAACTTTTCTGAGAAAGAGTGTATGACCTCCCACTCAATGCTGGGGATTCTAAAGGTGTCACCATTGACAAAGCTGATATGTAGGAGTCACGTTTCACTTATTCTTCTTATTGAACATTTTCCCACCTATTTAAAAACAATAGGATAGAAACTGAAACGTGAGGCGTGGTTTGGTACAAGATTTCAGGGGGAAATCATGAAAGACATCGTGAGATGTAAAGATAGTGAGCAAATGTTTTAGCATTTTTTACCACATTTGCTTTTTGACATTTACTGATGATGGATAATATTGTTAGGTCAAAATGTTTTTATGATTTCACGGGTGAAAGAGAATATAAAAATCAAAACATAATGCAAAACAGCATGTTCTCAGTCCACCCACCCAACACAGTGAACAGGCTCTGAACAGGATATGAGAAAGAGAGAAGGTGAGAAAAAAGAAAGAATGAGAAAGAGAGAAAAAAAAGGAAAAGGAAACCATCTCGAGTGCGTGCTGCGAGGCCCTCTCCTGACCTTCACCTGGGTGCCGAGGCAAATTGCATTAGAGAATGACATGTCATTCATCTGGGCTGTACTTGGAGGATCATTTAGCTAATTTAATGATTCATAAGTTTAACACCTCTTAATAATTTCATTTGGCCCCCTCGTGATTGAAATCGTGGCGAGTGAGCTGCGTGCGCGGCGCACGGAGGGAGGCAGATGAGATGAGCTTGGCTGTCTGTCTGGATGTTGGAGGGAGATAGAGGATGTAGGGAGAGCAAAAGAGAGAGAGAGAGGAGAAGAATCTCCCGGAGGATGGTAGATCAGTCTATTACCAGCCTGACCTTTTCCCTCCTCTGGATCCACCATTAGAGGGGAAATGTGAAAGTAAAGCATTGATTAACACAGTTATCCAGCCTGGTAGGAGAAAGACAAAGGAAAAATATGTTCATACATTAGGAAAATGCCCTGCATTATTAATGTAAGGATTTGTGTTAAGTGGAGAGCCATGGCGATCCTGTTTTATATGGGAAGTATAGTGAGAACTCACACTGGCAATAGAGAGGGGATTCAAATAGAAGAGGACTACTGTGATATTTACTTTAAACCATGGAGGGAAAAGGCTGTTCATACCATTTGATGATTGCAAAAATGTCCTGAACTGTTTCAGGTTTAGGAAAGTAATGATCTTTGCCTTGATACCTTGATCTGCGTGTAAAGATGAACTGCATGGCAATGCGGTGGGCCTTGACCTTCTATAAACACTGTGTTATTACAAATGACAGCCGAAATATTGTACATGAAACTCTCAGCAGTTTCCAAAGCCTTACAAAAAAATGTTATCAATGAGTCAAGTTGCATACATGCAACTATTACATAAATATAATGAATGAAACTGCATGGTCAGGAACTTGTATGAACATTGTGGGACTTTTTGATGTTTCACGTTCACATTTCACACCGTTTCTTATAATGGTGAATGTATTGTGACATCAGCTTGGAACAATCTGTACCGCAGAGTTGTGTAAGATCACCTAACTAGGCCACGGTGCTGGTAAAGAACATGAACATATTTAATAATATGGGTAATGGTGTCATCCACTGAAACTCATCACAAACTGTCGGTTTGAGGGCAGGTTGGCATTTATTGGGATGACTCATGTACTGGAGGCAGCTCTGCATAGTCAACTAGCCAGCACAGCCACAAAGTCATAAAATCTGTCATCAAACCTAACCTTAACTCTGACCACACTGATAACCTTATGCCTAACCCTAACCTTTTATGAAGACCCCAGCAAAAATGATTGTTTTCATGAATTCTTACAATGTATAGCCAATTATGACTTTACTGCTGGCCCATGTAGTGGAAATCTCTCATCTCTGCCTCCAGGACAAGATTTATCCCAATAAACGTCAACCTGCTGTTTGTGCAACCACTGAGGACAGACCATGGCTGCAAAGAGAACAGAACAGGCCAGGGTGTGATATAGGCTGATAGTCAGAGTGAGCTGACCACAGCACGTTGACTGATACCTCGTAGGAGGAGAGGAGAACACAGAGCTGAAGGTTGAGATGGTGGTGGTGGTGACACACACTCCTCCGGTCGGTAATACACTCCTCTGGTCGGTAATACATTCCTCCGGTTGCAGTTATGGTTGCAGTTTCGGCTCAGCGCTCGTGTTTGTCTCAGATCTTCTACTCTCGGTTCCCAGGGGTTAGTGACTGTGTGATGGCCTACCATGAGGTTCACACTATCAGAGCCATATCAATACAGATTTCCTGGTCTGTTTTGACCTCTGGAATGAAAAAAGGGTTCTAGTATAATTGTCACTTGAGGGGACAGTGATTGCATGTGTAAAAATGGCTCCATTGTATGATGGGTAAAATAATGAGTGTGAACATTTCTTCTTAAGATAACTTTATATTATTTCATAAACTGTTTTACTGTGACACTTTGTGCATTAATAAGTACATGAAGTCAAATCCCATGCCAATAGTTATAACAGAGCCTATAATGGCTTCAAGAATGAAAACATGCTAAAAGGCACCTTGCAGGCCCTTGGCCCCAAACATTCAGATCACAATGCATTATATCAGCAGCAGCTGCAGATGAGTATAGGACAGAATCATGTACAGCACAGAGTCCAATTCAGATTGAATTTAAATGGGATTTTTCCATTTCTCACCATACGTCTCACATCTCCTTACAAGCCCACCGAAGCCTATTAGCTTTGACCTTGTCTGTTTGCCATTGACTGTTCTCTCCATACCTCGTCGCCATCTCATTCTCGATGACCCCAAAGACACAAGGTCAAGACAGACCCACCTACATTCATCTCAGTCTCTTTACAGAGACCAGGAGCTTGGTGGTTCGTTGTGTTAACACGCGGGGCTGCCAGAACAGTGGAGGACCTCCAGACAACCTTGGTGGGCCCAGCTCCAATCTACCCATCCAGGACGTGATGCTTATCTCCAGTTTAGCTGGGAAGAGAAGAGAGGACTCCAATTTTGTGGGCCCTATGTTGTCATGATGGACAAAGAGAGTCTATTAAGTTCATGATTTAAGGGTTTGCAAAGATGAGATGCTGAGATGCTATGTGTCAAAACAAACCAAGCCACAGCTGGCACCTGTGTGTGTCCACGTGTACGCACACATGCTCACATTCCATCTGTCAAGGCATCAGATATCCCTTTCACCATAAACATCTGCTTTATAGCAATGTATCTCTCTCTCTCTCTCTCTCACTCTCTCTCTTGTTCGCTATCTTTCTCTTTCTCACTCACACACATATACAGTACGTGTATGATGCAGAGACAACATCATCTTTATATGATTCTCATAGCATACTGGCTTTTGGTTGCGTGTTGTAAGGTATGTGAAACAAACGAGACCAACAACCACACTTTAGCGTTTTCAACTTAAACTTTATGAAGCATTTAGCTCTGGATTACAGAACATGCAAGTCCAATTCACTTTGAAATCCACCCAAATGTTCTTTTTGTAGGGAGATCAAAAAGCACTGTAGCAATTTATTTGCAATAAACTTTCACTGGGTCCCACAGAAATGCAGCTCCGCGGACCTCCGACTATTCATCTTCAAAACAACCTGGCGTGTCTATGCTCATGCCCACAGAGGGAGGGAAGCACCAGAGGGGAAATGGCTGAGAACTCTGTAGTGGTTTTGGTGGGAGACCCTCGTGTAGATTGTGTATGCACTTAAAATGCATCTGTGAAACTCCAACCTATGTAAACGGCTCAAGAAAATAAACACGTCTTCTATTACAAATAAACGTTGGTATGGAATACAGACGCGGGGCCGCAGTCTTGGCTTTGGTGACTACCTGGGGAGAAAAATGAAGTACAATTTTTATAAATGGAGTTTTCTTGGAAGTCAGGGGAACTCAGGGGATTCTCACTTTGAGGGTCTTGGACATCAAGGGTGTGTCTGGCCTGTTTATTAAGGCAGGTTCCCAACAACCACAAAACCCTAGCCAAACACCCTTTACTCAACAGACCAAAGCCCCCTAACTCAACAGGGTGCACCTGGAGGACATAGAACCCTGTGTTTAGCTCAGATGAATCTGTAGACCTTTTTTCAACACCTCCTCCATGGTGCATGTCATTTCTCTCCCCCCTCAGAGTATGCCTAAGCAGGGCTGGAGAGCATGGTAGAGTTAAGCACAACAGTGAAAAGCTACAGTGTTAAAGAGGACAAAGATGATAGACACACACAGACACAGACAACATTACAAACACGTATACACGCACTCCTTGTTGATTAGTGCTAATTGCTGTTTAGCTGGGATGATTATTGCTTCTGTTGAAGTGAGTGGTGTTGAAGTAGAAGCTTTTGCTGATTTGATGGCTGTTTATGGGTGTATATATCCAGGTCTGTGGTTGGCTGCAGCTTTGGCCAGTATTTAGCTACTCATTTCTGTTTTAATTGCTTCATCTCTTCCACCTGTACATGGAAGAAGAGATGGAAAGGTTTCTCCCCTCTCGCTGACGAACACAGCAGGCCAGTGACAGCTTCCTCCTGTCACAACTCTGACTTCCTGTACAAACAGTGCCTCATTAAAATCACCACCCTGGTCTGTGGGCGGGTCTCCTGGTCCTCCCCTCCAATTAAGCGCAGTCAGGACTGTCGCCGTGACGACTCCCCACTTTGAGTTAAAAAGCAGGCGCTCTGGGAGCTAACGCCGTGTGTCAAAACATAATTATGATTTCACCCGATACCCCTGTCCAAAACTAGAGGGAGGGAAAGAGGGAGAGAGAGAGAGAGGAAGAAAGAGAGAAAGAGAGAGAGCAGAGAGAGAGCAGAGATAGGGCAAACTGGACTGGTGGGTGAAAGCAGTGGAGGGGATAATGAACTCGGAGGGATAATGAGAATATTAGACCAAAATGTGCATGTCGTTCCTCCCACCCTTCTCCCCGGGTTTGTCCTCCAAATTAACTGCATTATTTATTCTGTGTACATCTGGCCAGGGCAAGGGTGTGTTTTCCACGTGTCTGTTGACGCTTCGCCTCTCCGCTCTCCGGGGCTTAGTCTAGCAGCAGGGGTTAGGGTCAAAGGTTAAGAAGTCACAGCCTGCCGCTGTAAAGGATTCCAGGAGATGACAGAGCCTACACGTACCTATTCACCCTTGCACTGACAAATACAAATGCAGACAAACACACTGCGTATGCAGGTATTATACTCTGGTGTTATATGTGAATTCTAGGTCCTGTCGACCCCCAGATTGAGCGAGGGAGGAGAGGGAAGAGAGGGAGGGTGTGACGGGTCACAGATTACCCTGATATTAAATCCCCCCCTCCTGTCTGCATCACGTAGTGGCCCACCACTCACTGTGAGATCACCACTGCAGCTGGCACTCAGTCTGGCTTGGTGGATGTCAAGGATGGCGGTCTATGATGGCTTTCTAGGATGCCTGTATGTGTACCATCTTTAGGATAGTTGAAATGGTGAAATGTACCATTAGCACTCATTCTCAATAATTATTCACATCAGACTGGTACGCAAATATGTGTCAGTTGAGTTTCTCTGTCAGTCTGGAGGTTTGGTATCCTCATGAAACAAGGACACAGTCCCTTCCCTCCTTTCCTCCCTCCCCCTTCCCACAGTTTTGCCCTTCCCTTCCCCTACTCTCCTCTCCCTGGTTGGGGTGGTGATGGTGGAGGTGCTGGTGGTTTTCGACAGAAACAGACAGGTGTTCAGGTGTGTGATGTTTGACATGTTCACACAGCGTGTGTTCATCACAGGGAGGAGACATGTTTGACAGGCCTGACTCCCGCCTGACTCCCGCCTGACTCCCAGGCCATGATTACATTATCTCTGTGTGTGGATCTGAAGGTCAGGGGAGAGAGCAGGCAAACATACAGGCAAACAATGATGCAAGGCTGGGGGTGTGGCAAAAACCTGAACATAAAACATGTCAGTAAAAATCCTATTTTGTGTTTATTTGCAAAAACATATTTTGGAGTTTGAGTTTCAGATGAGAATATGGTCACCCTGTTTAAAGAATGAGTGGTTGTTGTTTTGACAAGGAAATGCAAAACAGCGTAAATTAATGGAAAAAAAAGAAACTGAACGCACACACTCACACATGCTCACACACGTTTACCATGAGGTTTTTACCACTCACTCAAGTCACTGTAAGGTAATGATTTGACCTTCAAAGACAACATGACAAATATTTCATTTTGGGCACCAAAT